>NW_027360378.1:2086-41664 GCF_012295235.1 Primulina huaijiensis
TAGCTACTTGGATTTTTTTTAATCAATCCATGTCCATTTTATTAAGTGGAAGCCATTCAAATCGTTGGTCTAAGTTGGATCAAACAAATAAATTTCAAATAATTAAGTTTCCAAGGCACAAATATATATATATATATATATATATATAACTCCATCTTTAAATTATGATAAACTTGGCTTGTACGGATTGATTTCAAGATCAACATGATTGAACTAGTTCTCCCTCGATTATATATAGCTGATCACAGTCTTTTCCCAAAGATCGTCGTGAACTCCTCCCATCCAAATTAAAGGTGTGTGATCATACTTCTATTATATTGAAAGTCATAAAGAATAATGTAAAGACACAATTTGGCTTGTACGATGCGATGACTACAGATACACAAAAACTCATGTGAGACGTTCTCACTGGTCAATTTTTTGAGACATATATTCTATTTGAGTCACTCATGAAAAAATTAAATTACATATCTTTATAGTTTCTCTATCAAATTTATAAAAATAATAAATTATCGTACTAATGGTTAAGTTATTATTGATTTTTAAAAATTCTAAATTTAAACATCTTACGTCATATATGTGATATAGTTTCAATTTTATTTTTACAGAAAAAATTTATCATTCATTACTATATAATGACAATAAATTACTTTTAAATAAATAATCAAATTGTTAGTATTAATATATTTTATGTTAATTCTACCAGTTGTGACGGCGACCGAATAATCTTCCTCGGATATGTCTTTGGAGTTTGGGTGTTGCATATATATGTGTCCATTCTCTTCTTCTAGTCTAGCTACCCGTGAAAGTATATGAATGCATGTGCAATTAACATAAGATTATAAGTAATTATAAAACAAAACCAATTGTTAGTTATAATTAAATACGAAATTGAAAGTATATATGAAACTGTTGAACTGAAAAGAATTTGAAAAGAGAAAAAAAGTGAGATATTGAGAAAAGTTGTGGGGGGTTAGCGAGTTACCGAAAAAGGAAAAGTAACAAAAAGTGATACGGGCAAAAGATGTTGATGTAGAATGAAACAAAAATTTTGGTGTCATACGACGTATCAAAACATTTTTTCTATTTCTTCTCAAAATAAAATAAAATTTTTTCATTTTTGAAAATTTTGTCTCATGCATTGGATCATGTATCTTGGAAAGCGATCGAGTCTCGTTTGGTGATAAAATATATCATTTTATTCGGAGTTAAGTTGAGAAGGAAATTACTTTTCTTTATTTTCAAAACTTAATATAAAAATTATAATAATTTTTACTTGATTAATTTAAACCAGTTATAAAATTATTGTACCATATCAGCAAAGGATAAATGATGAAAGCATAAAACAAATTTGACTCGATATATAGAAGTTGACTTATCTGATGTCAAGTCAGCAATTAGATCAAAATTATTGAAATTAAAATTTTGTATATCAACATCTATCCCATGTTTTTATGTAAACACCCGCTATCTTAGTAATACGTCGCAATACATTTCTAAGAATACGTATATTATCTACGGGTAGCAAAATTTCGTGAGTTTGATTAAACCATATTTGAAATATATTAAGAAAATTATATTTTTGGTCCTGTAATTTTCATGTTTTCATATTTAATCATATTATTTATCAATCTGTATTCTAAGTCCGCTAGTTTGCATTTTTTTTTCGATTTTTTTTTTTTTTTTTACATTGGAGTGCTAATGAGATACCATTAAACGATTATGTAACACCAGAAAATTTTCATGTTTTATTAAAATTGAGGACATGATAGTAACCTCATAGAAAGGACACTAACTTATTCTTCCAACTTTACCTTTATATGATACTAATATTACACTTTTATTTTTTGTTTTAAATTTCAACACACTTTTATTTATTTTTATTTCAACAATTCAAATATCAATTTAGTCCCTCCATAATTTGTCAAATTTCACTTTAGTCCATCGATAATGATAAAAAAGACTGTACACATACGCATCGCGTGTGCAGAGTAACTAGTATATATTATGTGTTAAATAAGACAATCATCTTTACGACAAAAAAAAAAGTTTATATATTTTCTCAATATTCATATCAGACACCTACAACCAAATTAGGTGTCTCAACAAACCTAACTTTTTCGCGTATTTTTTTAGTCAAGTTAAATATTTAATTCGTATTTGAACCAAATTAAAAAATATTTAAAAAAATTTTCGAACTGAACACAAACCCAAATATATTATTTTATTAATATAATATAAATATAAATTAAATAGATCGCTTTAGAGTTTTTCGAATATTTATTTTCGAACAATAACACAAATAACTCGCGAACATGTTCAAATCTTTCGAGCCGAACTCAAACTCGACCCTTCGAACAAAAAATTATAAACTTTTCGAGAATCGAGTCGGTTCGTTTACTAAATCAAATACAAGAAAGATGACCTGTGTACGTACAGTCCCATTAATAGAGAAACTCTTTTGGAGTCCAGATAGAATCAAACAGGTGATGCATGATAATTGTATGTATCCGTATAATACATAAATATAAAATTGTAAAATTTATTCACTAGCGTGTATATGCATAGCTGAACGTTGGAATAAAACTAAAGAGATGGGCAGTAACAGTGATTTTTCCAGGTTCTTAAAAAGAGAGTGATGTTAGGCATCCTTACATTTGTACAAAACCCAACTGAATAGAAAAGCTACCGCTGAAAAGCCCAAACTATCGCATTTCTAATCTAATTCAGTATCTCCTAACATCCTAATGAACTATCAGCAGGTGAAAACTACCAAAAGTTGGGTTCTCGAGAGGAGATCTGTTGTTATCATGCCACGTCCTTAATGGACATATGTATATACAAGTAACCATTCTAATTGTGCAAAAAAAGCTACCAAGTTGTGAGATATACAGGAAAAAGGCAAGACCATGGCTGTGATGCCTTCATCCTTCTTCATCATAATCTTCGTCTTCCTCATCAATTGTCCCATTTAGATTAGTAAGTTGAATAGGATCAATAGCCATCTGTTTCATGTCATCCAGGGACCAACCAGGAATTTCTTCAGTTTTTAAGTAAGGTGTTGGCTTGGTTGAAGAGTCAGGAGGCACTCCAGCTAGTTTTGGGGTGGAGTCACCGGTCACATTTAAGTCAATATTTAGGTCAAAATTCCTAACAAATCTCTCGGAACTCTTTTCAACTATAGGTTTTGATTCTGCAGAACCTGCAACATTATCGTCCTTTCTGAGATTTTCTTCTTGATTCTCACCATTCTGGTGAAACATGTTAGGATCATCCTCAATTTTTTCATGCTGACCGATTGATTCCTTTACAAGCGTGCAACTACGTCTACCCCTACCTCGACCCCTACCCCTGCCCCTACCTCTTCCACTACTGCTGGTGTTACCAGTTTCAGGCTGCAAGAAAATAGCCACCCATGTTTAATAAGCATCAACAATTTTCAAGTAAAAACTCATCAAACTATCATTAGTTTAAAACTCGTTGTTAAAACATTATTGACAGCTATATTCATCTACTCGTATGAATGAACTAGGAAAAATCATCTCTTTGCAAGGCAATCATAGGTATATCTTATATACTATTTCTAAGCTACAGCTGCAACCAACGGGTTGATGATTGGATATAATGGCAAACGCAGCGATCACAGAGCATTGAAAAAGATAAAGATATCTTCTCAATTAAAAAGTCTAAGGATAATTTCTTTCCCAAAAAAACAAATAGTGCTTGAATTATTCTTTCCGCAACCAACTTTTATTAAAAGCCGTGTTAATATACTGTTGGTGCCAAAACTCATGACAAAACATAAACCATCTTACCACGTGTATCCTTTTGGACTCATCATCATTGCCATGTTCTTCATCTTCTAAAACCTTTCTGCATGAATAAATCATAAAAATTACAAATTTCTGTAAGTATTTTTCCTTATTGTAAGATAACAAATTTCCTCCAGTTTCCCAAACCTTCTCTTTGTAGCCGACCGATCCTCGGTAGCAGCATCTGAGCCGCCTAAATCAGGAACCTTACTGACAGTGTCCTTCAGGAAGTCAAACACATTAAAAGTCTGCACGCATTGCTTCCTGCAAGTGAAAGTCAATTGTCGGAAAATGATCATCACAAATAAATGCACAAATATGCAGGAACTGCTTCCAAACCAAATTTCAAGAAGAAACTCACAGATGCAAAGAATTAACAGTTTTTGCTCCTCTTTTCAGGGTAATCTCATAAGTTCGATCACACAAGTCTTGCAGAAATAATTCCAGAGCTTTTGCTGCACATGCATAATTAGAAGATGTAAGCAGAAAAGAGCAACTAATCTGACAAGTTCCAAAATAGTTAAAAGTTCTCAACAATTCGAATTCAAAATTAACAATCACCAACAAACTATCGAAATTACTTACAAACTAAAAGTGGTACAGCCATAGCAATCTTCCCCACGTCCTCATCGGCTTGCATAATCTTTTTAATACGAGCCTGAAAGAAAACCTTTCAATTAAATGACTAGAAAAAGTAACTAATGCAGGGGTAGTTGCCTTGATTATAAAAAATGGGGGCAAATTTCTCAATACTGATTTTCCTTGTAACTAACCAGATCCAGTTCACAAGTCAATATTCAATAAATGGTTAATGCGCCATGAATTTTGCCAGATAAATGCACAACAAAGTCAAGCATATATATTCAAGCAGAAAAAACTTAGATCGACCTCAATTATTGTAGACGCTTCTTATGTAAAAGACTAATATGTTTCTTAATTGCATAACAGCACAAAAGATGTGGCTGTAAAACATGCGAAAAGCTCATTTTCGTTGATACGTGAAAATTATAATCAGTAAGGCACTAAAAACCAATCAAATCAGGCTGTTTGGAAAATAATAAGATGACAGATAAGTCAAAATAAAATCTGAAAATCAAGTCAACCAATCTTGATTGCAATATTAGAAACTGTTGCGAAACATAATTAAAGAAAGCGTTTTTTATGCCACACAGGACCGAGCCAAACAACTGTAAACACCACCTCCTGAACCCAAAGTCGATGTTCTTCACAATTCACATGTATATTTATGTCAATTGAGTAAAAAGAATTGAGTACCCCAAAAATAGGCCGCATGCTGTCGCTACCTTGGTAATTTTTCTGGTAAACAACGCCATTCAAATGTTAAAAAATAAAAAAACGCTAAACTAATCAACCAAACACCCAAATTTTCCTTTCACCTTTTCCCTGTGTACTAAAAATTGCCACACCAACCCTAACTCTCACAAGCTTTAATAAGCTCCCTATATAATTCAGAACAGTCAGCCACACAAGTAATACAACATCATAAACTTTCAACAGAAGACTCACCTCAGGCTCAATTTCAGTCACAAATAAAGGAAACGAAATACTTTAACCAGACAACAAAACACGTCCGTTTGTTTCCTCATGTATTGCCACACAAACATGAATCACGAAACTGCTCCAAAATTTTCAACAATAAAATCAAATCCACGTGCATGAATAAATGGGGAAAAAATGGGAACAGGCGCAGAGTACTCACCGCCGGAAAACGAGTGTCGAGCTTCTTCCTCATAGCGAACCAACGACTCCAATCTTTGGAACCCTAGCTATGTATAATAATAATAATACATAAGTATATGAACCTCTCCAGCGCGCAAATTTCACCCGTTGGCCGTAGAAAATTCTTCTCCGAATTCCAAAAGTTTAAATAAAAAAAAAATAAAAATTAAATAAATAAAAAAGGAATAATTATCCGATAGATTCGCTTTTCTCGGACTTTCCACCGCACGATTAGGTTTTACTTTTTACCGAGTCAAATTCCAATCTCTCCTATTTTGCAGTTGGATCTTTAGCCACGTCGTCAGATTGGTTATTAGACCCAATAAATTTGCGCCACGTAATAAAGAGCACTATAAAGTTGTAGTCCGAATCTCGGGTGAGTCTATGCTGCTCCAGGAGTCATACACACCATCTCCTTTTTACTGACATGTGTCCTACTATATTATTTTTTAACTTTCTCTTTCTGGTTTTGTATTGCTTTGTTTTTTTTTTTTTTATTTCNTTTTTATTTTTGAAAATATTTCTTATTTTTTTATTTTATTATTTATTTATTATTTGACTTTTTTCTTACCGTATAAAATTGAAAAACTCAATTTTGAGTGATTCAATTAAAAGTTTAGGACTTTATATGATAAAATTTAAATATTATAAAAAATTTATATTTACTAAAATTAAATTTGAACTCCTTATAATGCACAAAAAACTACATCATGATACTAAAAAAACGATGTAAATGATACTAAAATTCAAACATGAAACAATCATCATAAAAAAAATATATATTTTCCGACGAAAACTTGTGTGAGACGGTCTCACGGGTCGTATTTTGTGAGACGGATCTCTATTTGGGTAATCCATGAAAAAGTATTACTTTTTAAGCTAAAAGTACTACTCTTTATTGTGAATATGGGTAGGGTTGACCCGTCTCACAGATTAAGATCCGTGAGACGGTCTCACATAAGATCTACTCATATTTTCCAACCAATAGATGAGTAGCATTATGTTTTCATTGCAATATTTGAGCAAAAACATATTTAAGCAATGTCATTCAAAATCTTCAAAAGATGTCCAGAACTTTGAGGTCTTCAATTATCCTGTAAAAAAATACACCCAATTTATAATAGTTAAAGACTTTATGTTTTATATAATAGTAGTGTCCATATACATTTAAAACAAGGTACAAACATGTAGAATGTTATGACATAAATATTGCATCAGATTTGGAGTCAATCCACTTAAGTTGTTATGTAATCCATGTTCATGCTCCTTTGTAAGTATTATGTGAGTAATATCAATATATTTAATTATATAATCAAACAACATATATATTTTTCACTCACAATATTGATTACCGAATTTAATGTTGGACAAGATAATTGAAATGGCAAATGAAGAGGAGGCATTTCTTGAGCTCCATTTTGAGAAGATTACGATGGATGAGTGTTTGTTCCTCCAAGTGAAGGTCCATCTCTTGCATGATGAATCTTTTCAACTCTACCCATCATATTTTTAGTTGTTCTTTCTATATATAAAGAAAAAGTATCATTTAAAACAACAATATAACTAAAATGTTAAATTTGGATATAAATATTACCTTTCCTTTTCTTCTCTTTGGAAACCCAATGGCTTCGCATACTAGAGTTATTTATTCCCTTTGATCTAACAAAAGCAGGATCACGGATGACTGTTTGATTTCTTTGACGATCATCTTCACCAACATTTTCATCATTTACTTTCAAGTTCTCAAGCATGGAATTCAACTCTGTCGAAAGACTTTGAAGCCCTCTTCTAATCAATTTTTTCGCATCAACATGAACCGTACTTTTTGTGATAAGATCGTAACAAAGTCTCATCATTTTATTTTTGTACATGACATCCGACTTTCCATACCAAAATTTTCACCACATTGTACTCTATTTCGAATTGTTTTCATCCATCGCATCTTTATGTATTTCTCCGGTATCTCATGCACATTCATAAATTTTAGAACAATCAAAACATGCCTACACAACACTCCAACAGTCTCAAAATAATGATAAGTGCATTTGATTTCATTAGTTTCAACATCTAGTGTGACGTTTCGAATCCTAGTTGATTGTCCAAGTGATCTTATAGCAAACTCAAGTGGATTGCCCATGAAAGAAGGCAGACTATCAAACTCAATGTCTAAAGAATTCACCAATTCTTTTTCAAATATTTTGTAGACTTCAAGTGTGTAAACATATGCGGCATGTCGTAGCAATGACTGATTTTTCACCAAAATTGCAGGAAATTTATGTCGACACTTGTAGTCTTCTTCACTCTCTTTTATTCGCCAACGTTTTTGAATTTCTTGGAATCTCTTTACAAATTCAAAAAGAGTAAAAGTTTTCTTTCCACCATCTTTCAAAATAGAGTTTGTGCATTCACTTCTAGAGGTAGCCTTAAGTCCAGCACAAAATCTATAATTATGGAATGATGTTGACCATTTACGTCGTATTTTGTACATTCCCCTTAGCCACGAATGGTTTTCAAGAGCAAAATCATGAATCATTTTTGTCCACACTCCCTCAAATTCTTCTTCAGAGTCACAAGATTGCATACACTTCATAAACATACCCTTAAATGCTTGATTGGTATTCAAATGACCCAGATGCGAAAGAGCATTTTTTGAAATGTGCCATTGGCAAAGACGATGTTGTGACGAAGGAAACACCGATTCAATAGCATTCATCATAGCTTGACACTGATTCGTAAAAATTGTTTCTGGTTGTTTTCCTCCCATAGATTCAAGAAATGATTTAAACAACCACTTAAATGAAGTCTCTGTTTCATCAGACATGAAAGCTAACCCAAACATCACATTATCCATATGATGGTTTATGCCGACAAAAGGAGCGCATATTAAATTATACTTGTTAGTACGATAAGTTGTATCAAAAGAAAGCACATCGCCAAAGTATTCATAATCAATCCTAGCTCGGCTATCTCTGAAGAAAAAATTAGACAGATGACCATTTTCATCCATTTGGACATCCCAATAAAATAAATCTTCATCATTTGATTTAGTTTTAAAATACTGTATCAATTCGAAAGCATCACCATTTTCAACCCTCGAGTGTCCCTTCGTCACATAATTCAGATAATTGTAGGCATCTTTTCGAATGAAACCTAAATTCTCCACCCCGTGTGACTCTTTTTCCATATATGACAATGCACTAGAAGGTTTTATCCCGGCCTCTGACATTACTCTTAAAGTTTCACCTTGAGCATATGAAACCTTACAAGCCGATCGCAGCAAATATCTTTGACTTTCATCAACCATTTCATGATTATGTTCAATCTCAAAAATGGTGACTCTCCAATTTTCATTTTTTTTCCTCCGGATTCTAAGTCTTGCCTTACAATTGGTTCTTGTTTCTAAATTTTGATACACAGGTCTATTATTATTTGCACTCCGTTTTTCATCCTTTATTCCTTGGGATGAGCATTCAAATTCTTTCATGTAAAGATCTTTAGAACCACTGAAATAAGCTTCTTTTCCCTTCCGAGCACTAAAACCTTTCGTCTGTGCATACTCACAATATAATAAATATGCATCGTCAATACTTTTAATAGTTTGACCAACATTTAACTTTTTCTCAAATTCTTCAATTGTAGAATCAAGTTTCTTCTCAACATTCAGTCTCAAATCTTTCAGCTTTGTCACCTCCATCAGTGCAATTAACATCATTTTCATCATTTGACATCCAATCTATAAAATAATAGAGATAAAAAGTATCAATATAAAACATCCACCTGCACAATATAACTCAAATAATAAATAAATAAATAAATCTAGAAGTCATATTCTGAATCCAAAAATGTTAAGCACCCGACAATGTGTCAAAAATTTTGTTAAATCATGAAATTACTCTTAATATTCACACATAGTATCGAACCTGCACAAATAAAAATGCTAAAACTTAATGATGTTAAATATCATGACTCCACAATATTAGAGCCAAAAGAACCAAATCATTTAAAAAATAATAATTATTCAGATTTTATATATATTTTTATTAGGAATATATAATGAGTTTTTAAAAAAATCAAAAGCCAAATCTTCCCTTTTGCATATTCCTAGATAAAAAAGCTAGATATTTCCAATATAATGCACGCAATCTTTCCATATTGTGTTATTTTGGAATCTCATTTTTTTATTTTTCATTATGTTAATATTTCGTTCATATGCATGAATGGAGATAGTAATATATAAAGGAAAGTAACATTTGTGTTAGAAATAATGAAATAAATGACAGTTAACGCATTAAAAAAACACTACAAAAAGTATACCTTCCATTACAAAATTACAGATGCAGCTGCGGTCGAGAAGGCGGGAAGAGGATGCTCGGTGGAGAAGCGGGAGAAAATGCTCATTAATTAATCTAATTTAGTGTTATGAAGACTGCCACCTATTTTCTCTTGCCTTTACTTAACTATGGTTGGGCATTGAAAACATAAAAGAAGAACTATGATTAAAGCAATAAAAAAATAAGAGAAAGAAATTTTAAAAAATAATACAATGGGACACGTGTCAATCACAGAAGGTGGGGTGTATGACTCCTGGAGGAGCATAGACTCACCCCCGAATCTCACTGGATAACTTTTTGCGATGAGCAAATTCTCATAGCATCAATCCTTCCAATTTTGCCCATCTCACCACACCCAAAAATAGACCTCGAGGAAATATTTAATTTAATTCTGATATTAATTTTATTACACATGAATCACATCAAATTAAAAATTCGTCTAACAAAATTGACTTACATACAACCTAATAAAAATTTGTGTTACATATTAAATCTAGGGTTTAGTTAGACCCTATCCATGAGATATGATCCAAATATTATCTAATGGTTAGATTAAATTATTGTATAATAATCGGCCCAGTGATGTGAAGCCGCTTCACTTATTCCAAAAGGTAGATGGTTGAAAAACCAAACAATATACACTACTTGTTTAGAATCGATGCCTGCCAAGTGCCAGCATGTGGGAAAAAAAGGAACATTCCATATCTTTCCCAAGACAATTTCTCCCATCTCCTATAACATACACGGCGATGGTTCACAGACCCTACATAGACGTGTTTTCTTTCAATTTACATAGAAAAATAAACGCAAAGAAGAGGGCATCTGCATCAGAAGCCAAAACCAATTCTATACCCTAATCACCCAAGTCAAAAAAAAAAAATATTACTCTATGTTCGGGGAGCTAAAACGACCTTCCCTTCTCGGGTTATGTCAAATCGAGCTTGTTCTTCGGAGCTGGTATCTCGGTTCGGAAAAATCACGAGCCATCTCATCAAATTCCTGACAACAATAGAAACAAATAACCATGTCAATGTCATGATTCAGACCAGGAAATTTGCTTCCTTCCTGCTACGGGGCTTCTTTTATCCTACTCCGAGAGAAATACTCCATGTGGATAATAGTCATTAGATTAGGTTGGGAATACACAGTGAAAAGTTCTACCGATGTGCCATAGAATTTGCCTTGATTAGGAACCCAATGACGGCCCGCCCCATGATGTGGGTCGGTTGAGACAGGTCACAAAAGGAGGGAAATTAATTATATATATTTTAATTTTCCAGGTTGAGTGGGTTGTGACCCAACTCAATCTATCATTAGAGCCAACCAGATCGATCTGAGTGACCGGAAGCTTGATTTCACTAAGGCATTGATCACTTGCTCAACTAAGTAAAAAACCTCACACATAGCATACCCAACAAAGAATATCCTTGAACTTGATATGCACTACGTTGGCCCTGGTCGAGAATTAGATATGGGAATTAACTACAAAGAATCGAGATGTTAGCAATAAATAGGGAAAACATTGTTCAAGACAAGCCACGGAAAAAAGACACAAAGCTTCTGAAGCAAGACTGATCAAAACTATGCGAGAATCCACAGAGGTTATTCTGTAGCAGTGCGTGAGAGTATTCTTTGACAAACTGGGTTGGGAGGGGAAGAATTCTAAATTACTCATGAGTATGACAACTGTTTGAAGTAAAACAGTATCATACTCACAGTTCAGATGAACTACACTTCACAAATCAATTAACTTCTTCAATGTTTACATGAGAAACGTAAGTGCACGTGCACTTTCGCTTTCTTGTTTTACATTGACGCAAATGAAAAATAAGTCCAATTAAATAGTGACTATCCAAAAGTTAGGCATCCTTAAGAGATTGTATCCCCTGAAAGTCTATAACATGACTAACGAGACACAGAAAAGCACATCAGCGCTTGAATTACACAACATGCCCCATACACAGAAGAGTCGATTCGACTTTTTTCAACCTATCTGACAGGTCTTATCAAGATTCTTTCGTCAAACAATTCTAATCAAAGATTTCTGAACCATGGCTAATACTTTTCCTTCCAAAGAAATACGAATTTCCCATTGGACAAAAGTATGCCTGTAAAGAACAATGGCCTTTACCATTTTGCTGATTAGTTAACCATTCCTATTTCCTAATATGCCAACTGAAATAGCAACAGAAGCCCACAAATATTCAGCAACAAATGTCGGGCCAGTTTAGATACAACAGAACCAAGTTCCAAAAGATGCTTTATCAAGCAGTACTTTTACTACTGGCTTTCTTAAGCATTTTAAAAATTAAAATCAATCTCAAAAAAACAAAATGTTTCCTCACAAAAACTACTCCATCCAAATGCGCTCATTATCTTCGTTAAACTATTCGAAGCTACAAAAAATGACAGTTCTGTTTCCGTCACTGTCTTTTATTGCGCTAACTAAGCATTCACAACTTTTAAACATATTAACTGTTATGACATTTTAAAGCAGACCAATTTGTCCAAGTACACAACATTTACTACACTAAATACGCGTTTGAATTGCAAAATTTATTGCTTCACCAAGAACTAGAGCGATAATGGTATTAGGATATACTCTGACAAAGCATCATAGCACTCGCACGGTAGGATACTTAGCACGACACATAGGTTACTTACCTTTTCTTTCGTAAGCTTCAGATTCTCTTCTTCAAGACGCGACACCTTGCCCACCAACTCATCGTGATAAGCCTGTTCGACATCATTAATATTTCAAAACAAAATCTGGCACAAATTGGAGATAAAATGAAGATATTCATGTGAAGTAAAATACTACAATTAAAATCCTGCCTGCTTTCTTGCTCGTGAACGTGCAGCTGACTCCCTATTCTTAATTTTTCGTCTAAGCCTCCTCTCAATTGTATTCTCAAGGTCTGTTGAGTCTCTCCTCCTCCCTTGCATTGGAGTATCCGACAATGTATCGATTGAGGCAGAAGGAGACAACCTTATCTGGGTCGGAAAATTGTGAGAAATCAATGCACTATCCAAGGACATGGCGGTTTCGAGGGAAGCATCAGCCACACACATCCCGGCTTTTACCAAGAAGTCTTCCAAAGTGGTCTCCCCAAGAGTCTTCCCTCGTTCTTGGCCACTCATACTCTCCAAATTCCTCATTTTGTAGCCTTGTTGTATGTCCCTCCACACCTCATTCACAGTCTTTCCTGGAAATGCCCTCACAAGGGACAGGCTTGCTTGGCGCTGCAGTGAGGCTGCAGGGGAATTACTGCTCGGGTCCATTCCCGATGAATATCTCGCCTCAGCAGTCAACACATTTTTAAGCAATTCATCGAGATTCATGTGGCCTAATGGTTTACCTAGATCACCTAACCGATTTTCCACTTCATCGAGTGTGAGGCCAAACCATGAGCTTTTTCGTGCCGATGGATGACGTACGTGAGATTGCTGCCCACTACCACTCACTTGAGAATTCATTCTCTGAATTCCCATCCACTCTTTGGCGGACAACAAATCACAGGCCCAGAGTAACCAAGAAAAGGAGCTAAAAAGGACAAAAAAACTAACAAATAAGTCATTTTTAACAAGTAATAACCACAAGAAATGGTTGATTTAATACTAAGTTTCACTTTTAAGACCTCAACATCTACCCATATAAGAGGATACAGAGGATACATGCATGTAGGTGGCCATATAGCTTTTCTTTAAGAAATAAAAAAAGAGCTCAGATGCATTAATCGAAGTTGTGCACCCTGGAGAGTAGCACGAAGAACCCTCCAAATTGATTCTTATTTTCAAAATACAAGCTTCATTCTCAACATTCTTTGCACCAGATAAACAATCAGCACACGCCTACGAGGTTAGCAATAGCTTCGCCGAGATACAGAGTTCGAATTGTGTCCATGTAAGAAGAAAGGTGCAAATTAGCATTCCCAGGCAATCAAATTCCCAAAAAAAAAAATGATTTTAAAATTTGAGAAAATCAATTCAAAACTAACCAAAACGCAAAGAAAGCAAATGGAAGGCCAAAAGACAAAATCTTTAATGACCCTGGAGCCCTAATGGGAGAGAAAAACCAGACAACAAAGGAGTAAAAACCCATTTCAAGAGGAAGAACAATCGACCGGCGATCACAACACAGAAAAACAGAGAACAAACAACCTTTGATTACAGAGAAAACAGCGCAAGTACCTGGCAGCAGAAGAGGATCGGATGATCTCGATCTTTTTCACAAGAAAAACATGGAGACACGCAGAAAAGATCAGAGCCCGTTGAGTCTTCTAACTTGTTTGAGGGATCCACGTGTGCGTTGAGTCTTCAGCTAAAACAAATCTTCATTTGGGTTTTTGGCAGATTGCACACCATTCATAATAAATATTACATTATGACAATTATTATTATTATTATTTATTTCTTGTTTCTTAATTATGACAAAATTAAACTAATTAGAGAAAAAATATTTCCAAATATATAGAGTTATTTCTAACACTATTTTTTCTGAAATTGAAAATTGCATTGATGCTATCGAAAAAAGTAAAATACTTTGAACCAATAATCACATTTCAATTTCTTCAACTAACAAAATCGAACGCCTCAGAAATATTCTTTTGTATAAAAAAATAGGTGAGATGACTAACGTATGAAGGACATATAAAAGACTAATTGATAAGTGTTATGCGTTTTTTATTTGTTAGACATGGATTTTAATTAATATGAACTTTTATAACATGTGCATGATACTCGCGAGAAATTTAGGGTTCGATTTCAACAGGTGTCACTAGTCCAGACGCAGGCTTCGAATTTGTCCTTAGCATGAAATCACGAAGAAGACCGTTAGAAGGGGGCCGTGAGGGTGTCCCGGCGTAACCCCTCCGACGCTCAAGTCAGAGACTGAGGATATATGGGAGAAGCAGCTAAGGGTGCTGCTGAAAAGTAATATAGTGAATAAATGAATAATACGCTAAAACCTGATATTTATAGGAGGGTACTTAGGTCCTTGATGGACCTGTCTTCCATTTAGGTTAAGGATGGGTCAAGGGTAATGGGCTCATCTACGAGGTATCAGTGTCAATCATATTTATGCATATTCATGTAATATTTTATAATATCTTTAAAATATAAGATTTTTAGTATATAAAATGGATCATGGATTGCAGGAGATATTTCTTTATTAAAAAGAAAAAAAAAAGTACTTTATTTTATTTAATTCAACAGGTAGAGAAGCACGTCTCTGTGTCAATTCATGCACAATTTGTGTGGACATATTTAGTATTTGTTAATGATATAATTATACTTTGCCCCATTCAGTTTTTTTCTTTTTTAATTGTACTTCTTGTTCAACCAATTCATACCTTTCTTTTAATTTTAAATTTAATGTGTGAGCATAACAAAGTAGATAATTGAATGTATCAATTGCACCAATTTTCAAATGAAGCAAATTCGAACATGTAACGTTGGTTTCATGATAAGAAGAAGATTAAAAGTTTGTTGTTTCATCGAATAAGAAGTAGAAGCAACTACATCATTAAAAAAAATTATTTATTATATGAGAAAGCCAAATGATACCAACAATATTCTAGGAGTCTACGTAATTAAGACCGGATGTCTTGTGTTCAAATGTTGGGGAAAAAAATAAACCACTTTCCAGGGTTAATATTCTATTAGTGACAGTTCATGTATAAGAGTTACAACTCATGCTAGACCAACACACTCTCTATAATCAATAATGATAGATGTATATAGACTACTGCTCATATTAGACCAATCTACTTCCATGCTCGTTACAATTATTTTGTTCGTTTATGGTTTCTTTCTCCTTTCTGCACTAATTAATCTAAACGCCTTCTTTCATCTCTGACAAAAGTTAATGTGTTGACCTTAACTTCTCATTTTGAGATAATACATAAACTCATTCCTAAAGAACCTTTGTTTATTCAATGTAGAGTAGCATAGAAATCTAGCCAATCAAATTTATTTACACATATAAATAGAACAAGGAACAAACAAACAAATATATTATACATTATTATATTAAAAAAGTAACAAAAAAATTATATAAAAAGTATTATTTTAACTTGGGTAATTTGTAAATAAGTACCCAAACCCAACTTCAACTTTATCCTAATTCCCTACGCTCAAAAAACTTTGTTTAAATCCCCTAAACCATTAAAAAGACAATATTACCCTTATATGTGCTTACATGTGTTAATTTCAAATGATTGAATTTTCTGGGACGAAAATGGTATCAAAATCTAGGTAAAATTCTTTCAAACACATAAATTTATTATTACTGAAGTAATTAAAGGTTTGAGGAGGAGAATTTTCTCAAATTACATTAATCCGAACCCAGGTTCGAGATTAATTCTTTGCAGGAGTTATTCCAAAATTTTGGAATTTTTGAAACAGGAAAATCTAACCAAGGTTAGATATCAAGAACAAAGATGAACTTATCAGAGTCCTGGGATAAACTTATGATTCAAAATAATAGATTCCTAGAAATAATACCAGATTCATCTAAACTCTCTGAAGATCTTAGAGAAATTCAGAAGACAGTACAGAATTATGGCAATATGCTATATTATATAACACAAAATGTGGAGAAAATCCTTGAAAACCAGGAAAAATTCTTGGAATATTAAAGGATATTCGAACAAGACTTCAAAACCTAGAACAACAACCAAGTTCTAGTAAGAGGACTTCAGAAGAAATGTTACCACCATCATTTGGTACTGAACCCTTATTATATCAAAGAGAGAATGACAAATTGATGACAAAACCTTTAACTGAAGAAGAAAAATTGATAAATTTAATCAAAACAGTCTTAGAAAAGAAATTAATCTGATGATGACCTTAGAAAGAATTGGTCTAGAGGATCTTCAACACCTTGCATAATCTTTTGCAAATCTCAAGGTTGTAGATCTAAAGATGAACACAACTGGGGGCTAAAAAACCACCATAACCTGGTCATCTTTTCAAGAACCACCAAGGAAAAGTGTAGGATTCCAGAATATAAATATGAGAGAATCCCAACCCAATTTCCATACTGGAGGAGAATCACTCCTAGCAGGGACGAGGTCAAGGAAGAGTTAAATTCATTTGCACCAAATACCTTATGAGAAATCTGTTTTAGAACATATACATCCTTATGGAGTTATGCTTAACATTGATGTATAAAAACAGAGAATATCTCATAGATGACTGGACATCAACTATGAGAATCGCAGCAGGAACACTTGATCTCAACAGAGGGAGATTCATTAAACTTTTAGAAATGAGTCCTATGAGATCAGTTAAAATTGCTTGGGATATGACTTCGATAGAAATCAAAGAATCAGTCCTAGCCGGAGAATCTCTTAGCGAGATAGCCGGAAGAATGGCTACTCTTTTTAAAGCACAATTTATATGGATAAACTATTTTAACAGTCAAGATACATAGAAGAAAAAGAAATATACTTAAGCTCTATATAGTCTTGAATTACATTATATTTGTTTAGTGGATGAATATATTATGTTATTCACTAAATATAGATGAAATTCAGGGGCCGAAGAAAATATAGCAATGCAGCTTTTCTTTGCCAAAATGCCAAGTCCCTGGAGAGAAATGCTCGTAAGGGAATATGTCCCTGGCAATCCAGATACGCTGGCATGAAGAGCCTCTTTTCTCAAATAAAAATCGGAAGAATAGTGTCATCTGACATCATTACAAAAGAATTATAAGAGATTAAGGGGTATTAAGAAACGAACTCATTTGTGTTGTAAAGAAAATGATCTTTCAACAATTATTGAAAGTAAACCACAAAGACAAAAGAGGAAGATTTTTAGATCTCATTCTTATGCCATAAGTGGAAGAAGTTCTTGGAAAACAAGAACGGTATGGTCTATATAGAAAGCCAGATCTTACAAATCTGGACAAAGAAGTGGATCATCAAGAAGTATGATATCATCTCAAGCATCGAGTACATCTCGAAACACATGAAGAATACTTATAAAGAAAACTTTCAGAAGAGCTCACACTCGAGCTAATGAAAGTTTTAAAGATTGCTATTGTTGGACATGTGGAGCAAGAGATCATATCTCAACCAATTGTCCAGAAAATGAAAAAGAGGAATAAAATGCTTCGATCCAACCCCGGATATTGAAAAAGCAGTTTATTATAAGAATCTTATTCAGGTATATCGGTTTGAGAATATTGCCTCAGACGAAAATATATATGAAGAAGAAGAAGTCTTAAGTTAAGAAGGATCTAATGGATCGAAATCATAATCTGACTGAAGGCAATGTGTTTCAACACGAAACACATGAGGATTTGTTTGGATTCTTTAGCCAAACAACAATATCTTATAACATGGTCCAAATGATCATGAGAGAAAACCCTAGTCTTCAGAGATATCAGGGATTCTCTACAGGACATGTAGAAAAATTCTTAGGAAGTCTTGGCCTAAAAAACAGAAAGCATCATCTAATCTATAAAGTTTCCAGAAGGGAAATAGCAATTCCAATGAAACTTACAGGAAATAGAATGGAGATGCAGTTAATTCCTTCTTAAGAAATTAAGGAGAAATTATAAAAACTCAAGATAGAAGTAGCACGAACCATGTCGTGGATCCATATTGAAGCAATCCAGATCATGATAAAAGCTACTTTCAAAGAAAGAATAGATTCATCCATTGACATCTCTATATGTGATAAACGAATAGGTAGCCTTCAAGATTCGGTACTGGGAACAATCTCAAGAAATCTCTGTGCAGGAAAATTGTAGGAGTAATTTATCCTAGAATTGCCTACAATTTGGCAGACCGAGATTTCAGTTGAGCTTTGATGTTGCATCAGAACTTCAAAGAAAAAAAGCTGATGAAAGAAGGTAATAGACCGTATTCTATTACCTATCAAATTTCATATGCTCTATCTAATACACATCATTCAGAATTGTTTATTAGAAATAAGTTTATTGAAATATCTGAGATATTTGGAAAAGTTGATTAGAAAATGTATCCAGAAATAGTTGAGTTTCTCTTAATACAAGAAACATATATCCAAATACAAGACAAACCGATTCTACAGAAGAATCAAAGTCTAAGATTGAAATCAAGAAGACTATCTTTTCAAGAAGATATAATTACGAGTTACAGGTGGGAAAAAACACATGTGCAAGAAACCCAACAGACACTAAAAAGCTTTTCGACGATAGGAAAACTTAGATGTCCATAAGGGTGGAAGGAAGTAGAAATAGTATTTGATATTACGAAACAAAGGAATCAATTTCCTTGTAATACCATATACTATTTAGAACAACTTATGATATGAACTTACCAATGATTGATCAATATCGGAGAATTGAAAGTTCATATCAAAGGAATTCCAGGAAAAGAACCAGATCAATTGGTTCTTGGACTAGCGTTTCTTGAGGAACATAAACCTTGGAAATGTCTAGAGTTTGAAATGGAGTTTATGGCAGATGATAAAATGTGAAAAATTCAATGAACACAAGCCCATTCTCGATATACATTCCAGTAGGAATGTTATACGAACAATATAAGACATAATATTTTGCTGCTTATATTGATTCAGGCGCTGGAATCTGTACAACAAAAAGAAGAGTTTTTCCAAATAATTTGGAAGAAGATCTACCTAAAATTTGGATTAAAATGATAAAAATCATAATTGGAGGTGCTGGACAAACACCTTGGTATAAGGTAAAAACACCACCAATTTATTTTCATGATACAGGAGCTGACATTTTGTTCGGAAATAATTTCTTACAAATGTGTAAGTCCTATATGCAAGAAAATGAAACTAGACGATTAGTGTTCACAACACCTTGTGATCACAAAATCATCGTCCAGACACTAAGAGAGACATTTTTACAGAAAATTGCCAATTCAGTTTCGCAGAAAACGTGGTAATGAAGGAAAAGTTTTGAACCCAAAAATGAAATATTCTAGACGGTTTGGAGAAACAATGCTCCAACTAAGAGCAGATAAACAACTCCAACCAGAAGAAATAGAATGCTTCAAGATAGCTCTACATAATAATGAGGCAGAGTTTGAATCCAAGGTATCATTAGAAGATGTCAAGAAAATGATCAAAGAAAATTACAATGAAGATCCCTTGGCATGGTGGGATAAAAATCAGCTCAAAGCTTGCCTTAAAATTAAGAAATGTAAAGAATATGAATTTGTCTGTTGCAAGTAAATCCCAATGAATATAGTTGATCAGAGAGATATGCAAATTATAATCAAGGAACATCTAGACCTTGGTTTGATCAAAGCAGGAATTTCACCATACAGTAGGCAAGGATTTCTGGTAAGAAATCATGGTGAAATAAAAAGAAACAAACCCAGACTAGTAATTAATTATCAAGAAATTAATAAGATTCTTGAGTTTGATGGGTATTTTATACCTAGTAGAGAACATATGATTAGTTGCATACGCAATGCGAAGATATTTTCGAAATTTGATTGTAAGTCTGGATTTTATCAAATTTGGATGCAGGAAGAAAGCAAGAAATTCACAGCTTTCTCCACACCACAATGACACTATATTTGGGAAGTATTACCAATGAGATTGGTCAATTCACCCCAGATATTCCAAAGAAAAATGGATAATCTCTTTAAAGATTAGTTTAAATTTATGTTTGTCTATATTGATGATGTTTTAATAGCATCTAAAAATATGGAGGAGCATATCAATTATCAAGCATTTAGAAATTTTCTCTAATGTTTGTAAAAAAGAGGGATTGGTTCTATCTGAAAAGAAAGTAGTCATTGCCAAAAGAAGGATTGAATTCCTCTGAATAGAAATCGATGAGTCAGGAATAATTTTGCAGGATCATATAGTAGAAAATGTGCAAAATTTTCCAAACGAGCTAAAAGAAAAGAAACAATTTCAAAGTTTTCTTGGAGTTGTTAATTTTACTGGGATGTTTATTAAAAACCTAGCAAAACACAGAAAAGTGTTTAGTCCATTATTGAAAAAAGATGCGAAATTTATATGGACAAAAGAACATACCCAAGGACTTAGTCAACTAAAGTAGATTTGCAAAAATCTTCTGAAAATGGCTATTCCTCAGGATGAAGATGATCTAGTATTATATACGAATGGCAGTGATCATTAGTGGGCGGCAATTTAAACAAAGCTCACAACTGAAGGAGAACTGTCATGCAGATATTGCAGTTGACTCTTCTGAGATGCAGAAGCAATAAGATGACATATCAACGAAAAAAAAATTTATACAGTAAAAAGAACATTCGAAAAATGGCCATTATTTTTACTCGCAAAGAAATTTATTTTAAAAGTTGATAATACACATATAAAAGCTTTCTTAAGGAATAAAATAGAATCTAAACCTGAGAAGACCATATTATTAAGATGGCAAGCGCTATGTGAAAATTATATTTTTGATATCGTGATTATTAAATCTCATGAGAATATTCTTGCAAATTTTTAAACAAGAGATGGACAGCGGTGATATCGATGTCATCATAAAAATGCAGAGGCATTTGAGCGAACACCTTGAAATGCTTCAAAACGAGTTCAACAAGCTGGCTTTAAACGCAGAAATTGCGGGAAGGCTACAACAAGCCGATAAGAGAATTGTCTTTGATCGAATCACATGATGTTTACAGGCTTATACTTAGCTATGGTCTGTAATACGAAGGTCTATCCTCCAATACATTGAGAAGCCATTGGTTTCCCAAATGGAGAGTTTTCGAGTACATGACTCTATATCTGGAGCAGGGGATTCAAATATCCCTAACACAAGTGGTAAGTCGGGATCATCTCCAGATGAGTCGGCTGAAGCAAAAATTGAAACTCCAGATTCATATCTCGAGTCTTCAAGTCAACCCTTCACCTCGGGGATCGAAGAAGGAAAGATCAACCTTAGACCTAATACAGACAAGGGAAAATCTAAGGTTGATACTAATGAAACTACAATTTCTCCATTTCAGGTCTATCAACAAATGTGGGAGAAATTAAAAACAAGAGTAGGCATTAACTCCGCCACAATCAGGGTTGATGTTTCAGAAAAATATCCTAGGGTATGGATGAAAAAAAATTCATATCCAAAGGAAGTAAAAGCCTGGTATGAATTCGAGGCACTTGCCTCGGTTTATACTATCACCTAGCTTCCTCGAAATTTCAGGACTACTTAAATGGATTCAAGAAGCGGTTCATAAGACATGGGAAAATAATGATTATTTGTCCAGAAGAGACATTCTGGAGTTATATTTCGTCAGTAGAGCACCAGAACCAGCAGGAAAAGGCTCCGACGAAGCCTTTCATTTCATCAGCAGATCTTCTGTGGAATAGCAAGCTATCGGGGAGTAAAGAAACTCGTTGGAAATTATGCAATATGGCTCATGTGGGAAGTTGGTCGGAACATATCTGCCCAGAATGCCCAAATCAAAAGGAACCATAATTTGGCAAGGACTTCAGACCTAGATCAGACAGGAAGCATCTTGCAGAAACACGACCAAGTGGTGAAGGACTACAACCACGTTTTCCTCAGGGACATAAAAAATTTAAGATTCCCCGACAAAAATAAATGGACATGTGACCACAATCACTTTTCCTTGGGGACAAAAAAAGAAAAAGATTCTCCGACAAAAGCAAGTAGGCATGCAATTTGCCCACTAACTAAAAGACTTGGACCCAAAATACACCTATAAATATAGAGTAAATGGGAACAAGAAAATCACACAAGAATTAAAACGAAATTTGAAACCAAAGAAAATGTATTATACATAATATCTCAAGGTTTCCAAAAGACGGATTAAGGCAACAAGAAAGCAGCTGGTGATCTTCAAATATCTATATAAACTTCTAAAAAAATTGGGTAATGAAATCTCGGCTGATATGATCTAGACTCATATATACTATTTTTGCCAGAAGATAAAACTGGAAGAACAAGCTGTTTCCAGATTAATAATCTAGGAAAAAGACAAAGGGACCACTGAACCACCCACTCAAGAGATAGTGCCAACCACAGCTTGAAGGTATTAAAGAAAAGTTAGGACAAGAGTTTGAAGTCCTAAAAACAAATCCGCAAGGGGTTTCTATAAATAAGAAGGCAGAAGGAAGATGAATGCATCGATCAACCATTTCATTTTCTTTCAAAATAAGTTGTAATATTTTCTTTCAAATTTATGTGAGTTTCTAGTTCGACTACTATTAGCAGCTAAACAAGTTTCTCTTCCTCTACAGGAGGTTATTATGTAATAATATTTTGTATTTTTGAATAAAAAAACCAAGATTTTGCCCCTCTCATGTATTATTTTCAAATTAAACTACTTTACTATACAGCATGAGGTAGGAAACGAAACAGGGTTGTGCTAAGTGTCGTTGAAAGAATCTACGTGAAAACCCATCGGTTGCGATTGTGTGGTTGGACTATGAGGAACAGTCTGTAAATCTCGATGGATATAACCCGACGACACTCTTGTCAAAAAAGTAAACTGTTCAATTTATTATACGGAAGCATGATGAGTCATTTATAAAAAAAATCGATTATTTGATTATGATATATAGGTTAGAAACCTTGCGTAACTATATGTCTTGAGACTGTATTCCTTTAAAAATAAGCTCGATAGGTAAAACAATGTCACGTACCATAAAACAATGATAAGTGTATTATGGAGAAAAAGAATGGGGAGTAAAAACTGAGTTTGAAAAGAAGAGGAAAGAGATTAGATATTTTTTACAAAGTTGTCTTTTAACTTTCTCCATCTTAAACGGAATCATTCATCGACGCTAAGTTTCAGACAATCTTCATTTAATTGTTGCAGCCGTTTCAGAGGAAGCCCCAACCTTATCGCGTACTACAAAACACTGACCCCCAGCCAAAAAGAGGAAAATCCGAGCTAGCCAAACTCCTCGAGAGCCTGAACCCGAACCCATCCACTATAGTGAGCCAAACCCCCAACAACCCGTCACCGAGTAAATGCAAGACCCGAGGGGGAAGAAGTAAACGTTCACGAAGAACTAAGAAGCAGAAGAGGTGCCGGAGGGAGAAGAGAAGGAAGACGACGCCGTTCTCGAGAAGAGAGGTCAAGAAGAAGAAATTACAGAGAAGCCTTCCAAAAAAGACGTCTCAATGAACGAGGAAGATGAAGGTGAATGGGAGGATGGGTCATTGGAGAAGCTTCTTGAACCCTTCTTTGAAGACCAAATAGTTATTTTGATCAAGGGCGCAATAGCCAAACAACCTGATTTCTCAGAAGAAAAATTATGTGAGCAATGTATCAGCCGAGATTGATTTTAATAAACTCATGGAGTTCTTCTTGAAATTCGAGGAGATTGAGGAAGGACCGTTGAGGTTGGATAAACTGGGAAACCAAGAGGTTTTTGCTTGTTTGTTTACAAATATATCGAGAGTGCCAAGAAGGCATTGGAGGAGTCACACATGAAGTTTGTGTTTGTGTTTGTGTTTGTGTTATAACTGGTGTTCAAAGATTACGTGTATTTTGGGCTTTGTTAACTCTGTGTTTGTTTTGGGTTTTATTTACTCAATTTAAAAATAATATTTATTTTAATAATATTTTAAAGTTTTATCTAATTATTATATTTATTTTATCTACATACGCATGTAAGCTGCATATATAAAGTTCTTGAATATGCATAGGTATCATGAGGTATGTCTCTCTGTAAGATCATGAAACTCATTAGGAAGCGTACGATATATTCTAAATTGATTCTTAGTCGATTGAGCCGTCTAAAATAAGGATAAAAGTCACTTGAGTTTGAGATTAACATCTATGATGTAAACGTTGTGATTCATTGATAAGGACATGAAGATGTACATTCGTATAAATGAGTGAATATTTGATAATAAACTGAACAACACTCACTCGAACTTTCCAAGTGGTTATCACTTATCGAGTGAAAAAATCTACGATTAAGGTTGTACATCATTAGTCCTTTAATTCAGAACAACGTGGAGGCTCTACGTACTAGCATGCACTTTGCTCTGTTTACCGACTCTATTGAAGGTCATCAGGTAACGATGTTGGGTGTAATTTTGAAATACGTAGGAGCTAATGCATTGTAGTCGATGATTCACCGCTCATCCATGAGTGAATATATTCTATGTAATCTGTGTTAAAAATGCAAAGAATCTCTTGCCAAAGTAAGACATGTGCATTTTAGAAATGAGTTTTCCTAGTTGTACATATCATGTTACTATCATTACTCAAAGATACATTACATAGTTATCGAATTCATTTGCAACTCTCGGTATACAAATTGTTACAGATTCGATTGAGATATATGAGTTGAGGGGACCGTACAGTAATATAACCATAGCTTAAGGTTATTGCAGGTACTATCAGTGATACCTAAGGGATAATGGGAGATGCTACTAAACGTTATGTGAGACAGTTATTATAAAAATAGATCTCGGGGCCTGTAAATTTTTTGGCACGACCACCCCGTAAATATGACATATCAAAATTTAAAATATCTGTAAAAAAAATGACTCAATGACGACGCCTTTGTATTAAAAAACAATCACACACAAATGCCGACCAAACAAAAATCAACAGTTCACAAGCAACAGTTCAAATATAGCCTGCAAGGCACACAACAACATAAAATAACCAAACGCACTATAACAACTACAAATCACTATACAAATACACGAGACATCTCTCCGGTCAATAGACTTTGATTTAAAGCGGACCAAACTCCAAAATAATAAAATTAGACTAATTGGGAGACTTCATCCCTGACAACTGAATAATCATATCTCAATCATGAGCTCCACAGGCAGAATCTCCACCTGGTGTTGCAAAACTACTCGGGTGCCCAACAACAATCATATAGCCCTTAGTATAACATACTGATGTTTTCTAGTATGAAACAGTTAAACAACAATAACGATAATCATAAATCATGCATAACATATATAAAATAAAATATGCAATGCATGAACATGATAATAGAAGCTAATGAACGGTATGATAACAATAGGAGTAATGCTCGAGCAACAACACAAAGGAGAACTATATCATCATGCAGCTAAACCGTCCTGCCAATTATGCGAGGTGTGTCGTGTTGTGTCCAATAAACACCTACGACTTGACTTCTATACAGCTGATAACGATATAACAATAATGCACAATAACGAACTACGTATAATGTCAATATTTCAAGTGCATATCATACAAAAAATACGTCAAGAAATAGACTTATCAGGGATAACATGCAAGTCTAGAGCATGACAGAACTCAGCTTATAAGATCTCACTGTTGGAAATTGAGGGGCTTTCAAAGTGGTGTTCGAGCTTGATTGTTGGGGTGATTGTTTAGCCTGTGGGGTTTAATTGTTAATCAACACCATAACTAACCCGGCCCACGGACTTGGGGACCATAAAAAAGATACGGCCCTATACCTTGATGCTTGCGTTGTCTTACAATGAGGTTTACCCTTGCTTAAAAATCATATCCATCCTCTGAATGAAATTTGTGTTTGGACCTATTTTGTTGGAACCTTACAAGTTTCAGGTAAGGAAATGGAAGTTTTTAAGACATAAAAAGATGTGAATAAAGTTTACGAATCCCGGGATTTGGTTACTACTGTTAAAAGAAGAATAAAAAAATTGGTGAGCAGTAAAAATAGCTCAAACCTTTAACATTGTGATGTCATTCACACAAGGAAATGAATGAAAGTTAGGAGGGATTGGGTTCCCTCACATCAAATTGGACTTATGGCATCATGTATTGAAGAAATACATATGATTGTTAATTACGTTACCTGTAAATTTCAAGGATACTGATGTCATAACGTAAGTTGTACATGATAGATGAACCTTTACGCTGTTAAATTAGTTTTTTCAGCAGGCACAAAACTCAGGACATGTAGTTTTTGATAGTTTCATTTGTATGCATGTAATCTCTTATCCCAGATTCCATATTTTCATGAGGGGATAATTTTTTGTTTCCAGTTTATGGTTTTAACGTGTTTTAATTACTTATTAAAAGCTCTTTCCTTGTTGCAAAATGTTTCAATTTACCAAAATCTAAAATATGTATTTCTTTTCTGTCAAGCATTTTCTAAAATAATATCTTATTTTGGCTCTTTAGCAACTTTTAAAAGGATTATGATTCGCCGGTTCGTCCTATATTTGTCTCCTTTATTTATAAAAATGTGTTAATTGAGAATCCTTCTCTGAGTCTGCATTTTCTTGATGTTTTCCCACCGTGCATTATCTAAAAAGATTTAATTTTTAATTTAATGCTGGATTTGATGCATTTTCATGGCTTCTAAGATGAGATGAAGCCAAGCATCCATTTACCAGCACTGACTGTGTTGGTAGTCCCCCTGGTGGCTTGAGTCTCAATTAACATACATGCTGGAAAACTCATAAATATTCCATTATCAATTCTGTAAATGCATTACTTTTTTTGGTATCCGACATCCAATAAGCCACTACCTTCCTCCAGACTTGGAAATCGGAATTTCAAACTGAATTTAATATAAAGGCTGAAAATTTGAGTTTTGGGGTATCTTTATGCATAGCGAAAAAATGAATTATGGCAGTCGTGGGATATCACTTGATTATTCTTAAGCAAAATTAACCATTTCATAATCAGAATATGACCCAAATGGGATGCAGAGACTGTTCATCAAGTCGTTTGAGTTGGGTCAAATTTATTTTGCTATGCTACTAGCTTGAAATATGCAAAGAATTCTGATCCACATAAAAGCTGAGTGATGTTTTCATGTTGGAGCACTTTCGGTATGATCACATCTGTCTGTGTTTTCATCCACCCCTAAGTTCCTCAAACTTGAACTTTTGAATGTGATTTCTTGCAATGTTAACGCATTTAACTTCCATTCCTACCTTTGGAATCCGTCCATTATTGTGGGGAGGTTTTTGTTCTGCTACATGCTCTTCTGTGATGCCTCCACTCTTTTAGCCCCTCCCAATCGAGTCCTTTAGATTCAGCGGTTGGCATTCGCTGGCAGGAAACATGATGACGCTAAGATGAAAAGAGCACATGACATTGTTCTGCTTCAATGGAGGTAATTGTCTGTCTTATCTAGTAGCAATCTACCCTTCTCTTGTATTAATAGTCTTGTCACTTTTGCATTGTACTTGGTGAAGTCTACAATTTCTCTCCTCTAGGACTTTCCTGACTTGAATACACTGAAGGGGCTTTCATCATCTTGGAATTAGTCGCCAAGCGCACGCGTTGCACACTAATGTTAGTCGATGGTCCTAATTTTTAGAGGGTATATGTTGTGAATATCGAATTTCGACAAAATCAGTTCTTTTGATCTTTTCTCTATAATATAGACACGCCAAATACCCCAATCACATTATCGTTCGCCTTCCACATCCTTGACACAATCATGATCTTAAATCAACTTTTCATCATTCTGTAAATAATTTTATTTAACCTTATATTCTATCTCAAAAATTAAGGGGGCGGCCGGCCGCAATTTAAAAAAAGAAAAAGAAAAGAAAAAAAGAGGGATTACACAGATGTGGGCGCAAATTGCAATGATGGTATATATATAAACTATTTTCATTGTCACGTATAATTTTAAAATAGAATATAATAAATAATTTATCGTTTTAAAATTTCCATATCTGAGAAACTAATCCAGCAATAATTCTTCGAAAGAAATTGAAGGTTCTCCATTCTAAATTTTCGTATAAAAGGATAGTTTATTGAAGATTCCCGCACGCCTTAATGTAAATAATTGTATTGCATGTGATATAATTTTAATAGAAAGGTTGGAAAATAATACAAAGCTCCATCCATATGTCAGTGATCTTCTAATATATTTTGGAATAAATATGTTCAAATGGTCGCTAAATTTGATCGAAACAAGAACATATCTTTCTATGTTCCTATTTCCTATGATTCCATAACTTTAAAATCAGTAAGCACATCATATAAAAACTTATGAAAGTGTCTGCATTCATAATCTTCAAATGGAAAACAAACTCACTTCCTTTTTTACGTGTGAGTTTGGGGAATATCCTCATTCTCGAAACAAATCTTACACGTATGAGTTCTATCATCACCAACTGATTCTGGGGTTGCTGCATTTTTCTCACTCGAAGCAATTTTACCCGTTTCTTGATGACATGTATTGGTGATATATTGCTCCTTACGTCTTTGATCAATGGCGTTGTAGATTACCATCTTGAACTTGTTGTGACTCGATTTGTGGCCTCCCAATGCCAAGTGACTCGAAAACGCTTTGCTGCAGAAACCGCAAGCGTATATTTTGGGGGTATTCGATGCCGCAGGAGAAGAGGCTACCTGGTTCTTGATATCCGCGGGTTGATCGTCTGTACATCCCTCCCTCACCCTGGATGAAGTTGAATTCTTGATATCGATCTCTGGTTCTCTGGTTTCTCCATCATGATCAGTGTCCGAATTTTTTGGATAATCCACCCCAGAATCAGTTTTTTGAACATTATGATCACCCCTTAATTCCAGGCCCATTCTCAGTTTCCTCTAATTTACGCTTTGACTTTACAGAATCATCACCGGACCCTAACTTCTTTTTCTTTTCCTTCTCCTTCTCCTCCTCCCCAGAACTCGAACCTCGACAAGAATCAAGAAGATCAGGCTGTAAACTTGCTTCAGAACCCAAAACTTGCGGATAATGATTGTTATCCTTATCGCGACTCGAAACCTCCGGAGAATCAAGAACAGGCGGCGGCCATATCTGTTGGCGAATGGTTCTAGCTTTCACAGGAAAGGGTTTCAGATACTTGGATAACTCCACCATTGAAGGCCGCGAATCAATATTTTCGCCTGCGCTACGATATTTTTCGGAAGCTTGAGCTTCACCAAGAGCCTCCCTTCAATCATTCGCAGAAATCTTTTTACGAGTTGCAATGTATCTTAATTCAAGTCGAAGAAGCAATTTAATAGTCGGAAATTTTTTAGCTCAAGTAATTGCATCTAGATAGATTGTCCATCGTCTATTATTCGTCTATTTTCATTTTATAATCCAGATACGTAAGCAAGTTTCAGTGTCATATCGTTGTTCTTCGACACCATATCAATATTCCAACGAAAAAAAGTTTAAACGAATACAATGACCTACTTATATCACTAAAACTGCAATTTGGAATATTTAGACTAAATAGAATTTAAAATTTCATGAACATTAATCCAGAAAAACTTTGATAACAGGATTCAATAGTGCAAAACTCAATATAAAAGATTTTATGTATCCTTCAACGTCGTGATTTGTAGAACGAATTACAAATTTTTAAGATGATTGATTCAATTGTACATTGAATATGATGAACAAATGTAAAATTCATACAAATCAAAAGTATCTAAACAAGTGAAATCGGTTCACGCCATTGATGCAACTATTTTTTAGTGTAGTTGAAAGCATCGGAAAGGCCACAGATTGAGTCAAAACAGTTGATCAGTTCAAGTTGTTCAAAAAATCTACCCTATGAAACAGTGAATCGAGAAACAAATGAAATAAAAATATATATTTCGTAATTCAAAAAATATACATATTAAATAAACACACCTTTGAATTGGGCAGAAATCTCAGAAAATATACGAGTAATTAAACAGTGATGTATGTATATATATACAATTATATATATGATGGTGAAGAGTTGAGAAGGAAGAAGCTCTTTCTTCCTACAGGAAGAAATTGTGAATTAGTTTGTGTGTTTTTGGGTACATATATCCTTTCATATTTTTTTAATTTACTTCTTTACTTATTACTTTTTATTTATATATTCTATTTTATATATAAATTTCATTAAAAATAAAGAGAAAATTAAAAATAATAAGCTAACAGAAGTATAAGCTTAATAGTAATTAAATAAGGCTTATTTGGTGAATATCTGGTATTTTCTTACATTAATTATCCTTTATTAGGATGCTTATTTGACTTTAAGATATTTTTAAAGTAGATAAACACAAATCTTTTTAGATTTGAAGCGATATAATTTATACAAAAATTTATGTGACAACTTTATGAGACAGATCTCCCACTCGAACGACCCATAAATAGTATTATTTTTTATGTCATGAGTATATATTTCACAGCAAAATATAATATTTTGTTATTTTATATATAAATATTGTGTAATCTATATTGATTTAAGTGAAAAATATTATTTTTTATATCTAAAGTATATTGTGTAATATATGATGATTTGAGTGAAAGATAGTGTTTTTTATGTCAAAGTATTTAGTTTTCACTACAAGTATGGTTCGGGTCGACCCATATAATTATATATATCCATAAGATTGTTGCACATAAGGTAATGTGTAATTTGTCAACCCTTAATTTTTTTTTTAAAAATCTATAAATATTATATAATATTAAGAAGTGAAAAAAGTTAGTTTTTTCATGCCCTAAAAACATTATTTTTAAAATTTGTATCTTATTTCTGAAAAGGGACCGAAATTCTTCTCGATGTTTTTAGAGGTAATTCTCACATACGATAACCACATTTTGATTTTCTCGAATTGAAAATTTATGTCGAACTTTAGCATTAGGGTTTTTTATAAATTTGATTTTTCAGGATTCTGTGTTGTTATTTTGTTTTGAATTATGTATTTTTGTTGATTGCTTGTTTTTTTATTTATCTTGCCATGAGATATTTTTTGAATTAGTATTTCTATTTTGAGAATTAGGTGTTTTTTATTATTTTGATTTTTGTGAAAATTTAAGCAGTAGATTAACTAAATTTTTGTGGCAGCCAATGTTGATTAAATTTCTTTTTTTTTTTTAGGAAGAATAAATTTTTTTGTTGCTTAGAATGACGAGTCTTTTTATAAAAGGGCTTTATAAAAGTAACTTGTATAGTTTTTAATTTTTATATAATATGTTTTTTTACAAAAAATATTATTTAAAATAAAAAATTATTATTAATGCATACACATCGCTTGCAACAAGATAATATGTGATACTAATTCGATAAAATCTAAATACTAATTCGAAAAAATCTCTAATGGAAAGATTAAAAAAGCCTAATAATTAATAAACAAAAAAAACACAGTATACAGAAAAATCGGATTTATAAAAAATCTTAATATTAAAATTCGACGAAAATTTTTCAATTATGAGAAAAACAAAATGTGGTTATCGTGTGTGAGAAGAAGCAGAGTTACTTTTAGAAGTTATTTCTGTGCAAGGTCCATTTCATTCTTCAAGGTGGAGACACATTTGTGAGCATGAATTGCGAGTGTGAGAATAACTTCGGCCGGCCCTTGTAGAAATAAGAGAGAAAAATTTTAAAAATAATTTTTTTATGGCACGAAAAACTAATTTTTTTTTTTACTTCTTAATATTATATAAAAATATGTTTCAAAAAAAATATTATATAAAATCTATGGACAAAATTTTAAAAATTGAGGAGCAAAAAATTACTTGTTACCTTAGGTCCTCCAGTCGTGCGTTCCTAGACACAGATGTCGGATCATTATATTTAGACTGATTATATTATTATGTGTAATTCAAAAATAGAAAAAAAAAACAATACATTTTAACAAACTTATCGTGCTATATTTTAATATAAATATTTATAATTAAATGATTTTGTCTTAAATATTTTAAATTAACTTACTAAATATTAATTGGATATAATAAAAATTAAATTATTATTTATATATACACAAGCGTATATTCATAAAAAAACATTATCTTTCACTCAAATCCTCATATATTACACAATATACTTTAAACATAAAAAATAATATTTTTCACTGAAATCAATATAGATTACACAATATTTCTATACAACAAAAAATTTTATTTTGCAGTGAAAAATAATATCCAGGACATAAAAAATAATAATATTCATGGGTCATTCGAGTCGGAGATCCGTCTCATAAAGTTGGCCTGTGAGACAGTGTCACATAAATTTTTTAATATATTATATCACTTCAAATCTAAAAAGATTTGTGTTTATCTACTTTAAAAGATATCTTAAAGTCATCCTAATAAAGGATAATTAAGTAAGAAAATACCATATATTCACCAAATAAGCCTTATTTTATTACTGTTTAGCTTATACTTCTGTTTAGCTTATTATTTTTAATTCTCTCTTTATTTTTAATGAAATTNAAAGTGTACAGAGGAAAAATGAGCAGAAGCTACCAAAAACCTACACTTAACATCCTATTTATATGCTAGGGAAGAATACGTATTCAAAACAAAAAGAAACATGTAACAATTATTCTAATACTCCCCTCAAGATGGAGAATGAGTATTGTGAATAGCCATCTTGGACAAGAGTTCCCGAAATCGTGCAGGAAGAAGAGATTTTGTAAACAAATCAGCAAGTTGCAAACTTGAGGCCACATACAGTACTTTGATAATCCCAGCCTACTTCTCTCGCATCACATGGCAATCTATCTCGATATTCTTAGTACGCTCATGAAACACAGGATTAGAAGTTATGTGCAAGGCTGCCTGGTTATCGCGGAATAAAGGTAATGGAGTATTATAGCACACTTGAAAATCCTTAAGCAATGAACGCAACCAGACCACTTCACATGTTGCATTCACCATTGATCGATACTCCGCTTCGGAAGAAGATCTGGAAACATTATGTTGTTTCTTGGATTTCCAAGATATCAGTGACTCTCCTAGAAGAACACAAAAACCAGAGATTGATCGTCTTGTATCTGGGCAGGCTGCCCAGTCAGAATCAGATAATATTGAGATTGGACGAAGAGCTGTAGAACAAGCCACGACCTACTGTCCCTTTAACATACTTCAGCACAGAGTATACAGCTTGCAAACATGTGTATCTTGGCTTCGAAACAAATTGGCTTAGCTTGTTTACCGAGTACGCTAAGTCGGGACGTGTAACAGTAAGATAAGGAAGTCTACGCACAAGACGTCTATATATATGGAAGGATCATGGAGTAGTTCACCCTCTTCCTCACTAAGCTTCAAGTTCACATCCAACGGCGTAGTGCGTGGCTTGCAACCAATTAGACCTGTATCAGCAAGAAATTGAATAGCATAGTGCCGTTGACATATATAAATACCTTGTGATGAACGTGCTACTTCAACCTCAAGAAAGTACTTAAGGTCACCCCATTCCTTTAACTTGAATTGATTATCCAGAAATATTTTCAAATCAGTAGCTTCTTCCTTATTGTTTGTGGTGATTACTACGTCGTCCACATACACTACCAAGGCCAAAAACACATCACCACGATTGTGAACAAACAATGAATTATCTGCATGAGATTGAACAAACCCAATACGAAGTAGCGTGGAAGAGAATTTGGTAAACTATTTTCTTGAGGCTTGTTTCAAACTATTGTCTTCAGATAAGTCACCATGTAAGAATGCATTATTTACATCTAGCTGCGTCAAAAATCAACCGTGAATAGAAGCCAAGTCCAAAAACAAAGAATTTGGCTTTATACACCCACCGACAACCTACAACACGCTTGTCAGGTGGTAGAGACACAATGGAACATGTCCCATTACATTCCAAAGCCCGCAATTCCTCAGACATGGCTTGTCGCCATTCAGGTCGATCAACGGCCTGAGAGAAGGTGTTTGGTTCGACAATAGATGATATAGTGTGTATGAAGGCTTTGTGAGCTGGAGATAAGCGATGATCACCGAGGGTAGAAGATAGTGGATGATCAGTACAATTAAAGGAAGAAAAAGCAGTGTTATAACAATGAAAATCACGCAAATGACTTGGGGTTTTGAGTGTTCTGTTGGATCGAGCTGAATGAGCTGGGGCATGACGAATAGAGACAGGAGTAGATTGAAATTGAGTAGGTAAAACATTGCCAAAGAAAGAATTCAAATGAGAGCGAGATGACTCACTCTGAAAGGGGAAAATATTTTCATGGAAAACCACATCACGGGAAATATATATCTCATTTGTATCAAGATTAAGAAGTTTGTATGCTTTAAAACCCAATGGATAACCCAAAAATACAGATTTAACGGCACGGGGTGAGAACTTAGTTCGATGACTCGAGAGAGTGGAACCATAGCACAGACAACCGAAGACCTTCAAGTGGGAATAAGAAGGTGATTTAGAGTGCAATAGCCCGAATGGAGATTTAGGTGAAAGTCGAGAAGAGGGGGTTCTATCGATCAAATATACAACAGTTTGAACACAATCACTCCAGTAAACTAAAGGAATGCATGACTGGAAAAGTAGAGCACGGGCCACATTTAGGATATGTTGATGTTTTCTTTCCACAACTGAATTTTGTTGTGGTCATTCAACACACGAGTGATGAGAAATGATGCCTTCACTGCGAGAGAAATTAGAAAATTCTAGCTCAGGATCATTATCTGCCCGAACAACCTTGATTTTATGCTCAAATTGGGTGGAAATCATCTTTAAAAAATTGAGAAATATGCTAGAAACATCAGACTTAGCCTTGAGAAAATAAATCCAAGTGAACCTTGAATGATCATCCACAATAGTGAGGAAATATTTATGACTTTCAATACTCAAAGTGGAAAATGGACCCCAAATATCAAGATGTACTAGATCAAACAAATTCTCACTAACCAAATTGTTTGAGATAAAAGGTAATCGTTTCTGCTTAGACAATGGACAAACATGGCAAGTAAATTCTTTTACTGGAAATAAGGAATCAAGAGCTAAGTCATTTCCGATAACAGATAATATGGAAAAGGATGGATGACCCATTCTAAAGTTCCAAAGTTTACATTGGGTTAAAGAAGCATTAAAAATAGTTGATGATGAAGAGACACGTGATGCCAAGCTGGAGCTGGTTAGCACATAGAGATTGCCAACTCGTTTACCCATCCCAATCATCTTGTTCTCGTCGAGTGCCTGAATTTGACAGGAGTCAGAAGAAAAAGAAACTGAGCAAGGGAGACGAGTTGTGAGTGAACTAATTGACAACAAGTTGAAGTGAAATTGAGGAACAAATAAAACATTCTCCAGAATAAGATCACAAGACAGACGGACTAAACTGATATGCATGGCTGGTGCAGTAGAGTTATTAGGTAACGTGATAGTGGAGGCAAGATGTTCATATGAAGAAAAAAGTGATGGAAAACAACAAATCACTACAAGAAAAATTCCCAATGACAACGCACCTACGACAACGGGTGAAAAACCGTTGTCGTATAGTTTTTAACAATGGTTTTAGTGAAAACCGTTATCATAGGTACGTTTTGACAACGGTTTTATAAAAACCGTTGTCTTTTAGGGGGTCAATTAGGGGTTCAATTACAACGGTTTTCTAAAAACCGGTTTTATAAAAACCGTTGTCTTTTAGGGGGTCAAAGACAACGGTTTTCTAAAAACCGTTGTCTTTTAGGGGTTCAAGGACAACGGTTTTCTAAAAACCGTACCGTTGTCTTTTGCCGTGTTTTTTCGGACAATCGACAACGGTTCGTTGTCGATTAGCGTGTTTTTTGAACAAACGACAACGGTTTTTTAAGCTGTTGCTATATTTAGCGACGGTTTTGCTATAACCGTCGCTAATTTAGCGACGGTTTTATCAAAACCATCGTTAATTTTAAATTAACGACGTTTTAATTTAAAATTTGTCGCTAAATTTAGTGATAGTTTTTACTTCGTCGTAAATTGTCTATAAATATCCGCATTCTCAGTCCATTTTCTCCACACCACTTCACAACACTTAAAATTTTTCTCTCTTACACGATTTTAGTTTCGATTTAGGGTAAATTTTTTCGCTTTAATTTTTTTTAAATTTTTTAGTGTTAGTTAAGATCATGAATATTGTTAGCATAGTAAGATTATAAGTATTTTTTTAAGATTTATTAAATTATTAAAAGTAATTTTTTTTATTTTACCGAAAATATTAGCGACGGACATCATTAAAATACCGTCGCTAAAATTAGCGACGGACTTGATAGGAAACAGTCGCTAATATTAGCGACGGATTATTTAAAACCATCGCTAATGAATTTGCGTTTTTTAAAAACCGTCGCAAATTGAGCTACAACAACGTGTAAAAACCGTTGTCATGTAACGGACTTTCAACAACACCCTCAATTACAGAAGTTTTTTAAAGGCCTACGACAACAAATATTCATTACAAGAAATTCTGCATACAACAACGCACATACGACAACGGTTTTTGTGAAAAACCGTTGTCGTATGTTTTTAACAACGTTTTTATCCAAAACCGTTATCTTTTGAGGGTCAAAGACAACGGTTTTTAAAAACCATTGTCTTTGGGGGGTCAAATACAACGGTTTTTAAAAACCGTTGTCTTTTCAGGATCAAAGACAACGGTTTTTGGGGTCAATTACAACGGTTCTATAAAACCGTTGTCTTTGAGTGTTTTTTTAGGGTCAATGACAACGGTTCATAGAACCGTTGTCTATTAGCGTGTTTTTTTGGATAATCGACAACGGTTTTAAGAAACCGTTGTCGATTAGCGTGGTTTTCGGACAAACAACAACGGTTTTTGAAAACGTTGCAATATTTAGCGACGGTGTTTCAAAAACCATCACTAATATTAAATTTAGCGACGGTTAACCGTCGCTAATTTTAGCGACGGTTTTAACAAAACCCATCGCATGTTTAAAATTAGCGACTTTTTTACAAAACCCGTCGCTAAAATTAGCGACAGTGTTCTGAAACCGTCGCTAACGTTAGCGACGGTTTAAATATAAACCGTTGCAAATTTAAATCATGCCACGGTTTCAACATTACCGTCGCCAATAGCGACGGTTTAAACAACAACCGTCGCAAATTGTCTATAAATATCACAATTTCGGTCCATTTTCCTCCACAACACTTCACAATACTTAAAATTTTTCTCTTTTACACCATTTTATCACTTCACACAACACTTAAAATTTTTCTCACCTCTTCACAACACTTAAAATTTTTCTCTCTTACACCATTTTATCAGTTCACACAACACTTAAAATTTTTTTCTCTTACACAATTTCACACAACACCTAAAATTTTTCTAACCACTTCATAACACTTCAAAATTTTTTCTCTCTTATACAATTTCACACAACACGTAAAATTTTTCTCTTTTACATGATTTTACTACTTCACAATACTTAAAATTTTTTTCTTTTACGCGATTTTAGTTTCGATTATAAGTTTTTTTTAGATTTATTAAGTTATTAAAAGTATTTTTTTATTTTTCGAAACAAATTAGCGACGGAAATTGTGATTAATAACCGTCGCTAATATTAGCGACGGTCTTGATTGATAACTGTCGCTAATTTCAAATTAGCGACGGTTAAGTAAACCGTCGATCATTTGAACTAGCGACGGTTTAATGAACTGTCGCTAATTTTGAATTAGCGACGGTTTGGTATAAAACCGTCCCCAAACCGTCGCTAATATTTTTTAGCGACGGTTTTGTATTTGACCTATTACAACGGATAAAAACCGTTGTCGTTGAACGGACTTTCAACAACACCCTCAGTTACAACAGTTTTAAGAAGGCTACGACAACGGATTTTATTTGTTGTCGTTTGCCGTTTTTGGTGTAGTGATTATCCGTTGTCATTTAGCATTTTTCTTGTAGTGAATATGCTGTTTTGCCACAGTGTCTAACACCCAATCACAATTAAGAAAAGAGGTAAAAGCAAAAGAGAGAGGATTATACCACTGAAGCAGGAAACAAAGGGCTCATGATGTTGTGCAACTGAATTGGTTCCATAGCCAAGTTGGAGTTGGGAACTAAGGAAGGCAATGAGCTGCTTGCAATGCTCAGGGCTAAGTGAATCACTCAAGCCAGTCGAACCTTTGTCACTGGGATGGCAAACTGGAACAATTTCAGTAGAGGTAGATGTGGAAGCTCGAATTTGGTTGGCTCAGCTGCGGTCTTCACTTTGCTTTTGCTTGTATTTGGGGTGACTAGGTGGATACCCATGGAGTTGATAACACTTATCAATTGTATGCCCTTGATAGTGACAATAGGAACAAACAATCGATTTATCATTTTTACTGCCTTTACCATGTGAAGGACCTTGAACAACAGCTGCAACAAGAGATTGATGCATAGATGATTGTGGATTACAAGAACCAGAACCATCATAAGCATCTTTATGTATTGAACGTTGTCGTTCCTCCTGTACCACAAGCGAAAAAATATTAGACATGACTGGAAGTGGATCCATCATTAAGATTTGAGCTCGTATTTGAGCACAAGAATCATTTAAGCCCATTAGAAATTATAGAACACAATCCTGATTTTGATAATTCATCCACTCTTTCATCGAACCACAAGTACACATGGAGATCGGCTGAAAATCCTTAATTCATCCCAAATATTTAATATGTACATTTTTTGAATTACGAAATATTTTTATTTCATTTTTTCTCGATTCACTGTTTCATAGGGCAGATTTTTTGAACAACTTGGACACAACTGTTTTGAACAATCCTATTATCGAAATTTTTCTGGAATGTTCATGAAATGTTAAATTCTATTTTGTCAAAAATATTCCAAATTGCAGTTTTAGTGATATAAGTAGGTCATTGTATTCGTTTAAACTTTTTTCGTTGGACTATTGATATGATGTCAAAAAATGATGATGTAACACTGAAACTTGCTAACGTGTCCGGCTTATAAAATGAAAATAGGGAACAATTTATTGGACTAAAACTGCAAATTTAAAGTTTCTAGGACGAAAAATAGACTATGGACAATCCATCTAGATGCAATTACTTGAGCTAAAAGATTTCTGATTATTTAGTACTTCACTGGTAAGTAACTAATTATTA
>NW_027360379.1:0-1142 GCF_012295235.1 Primulina huaijiensis
CTTTCGTAAAAGTATATGAAAATTCAATATTTTGATGTCACAAAAAAAAAATGAAAATCGCCAAAAAAATTTCACACAGATAAAAAAGTCAACATTGCAAATTTTCATGCCAGACCTAGCATTAGTGGTCAATTGACTCAATTCATGTAGAAAAGGTCTAGGTGTGGGCCATTTTAACAATATCTGCCTATTAGGCCCGCTTACCCTAAAGCCTAAACATGCCCTATAAGTGAGATGTTGAAGATTTTGGGCTCTTTTTTTTTTTTTTTTTTATTAATTTTTTTTTTTTTTTTTTTAATTTATCAAATTATATATATATATATATTAAAAAATAAATAATGTATTACTACCTTGATTTGTTTTTAAATTTTATTGAAATATTTATTATTTTCATCAATACAATTCATTCATTTTAATTCCTGTTTTCATTACTTCACAATATTATTGCAATACAATACATTTTAGAACTTTAAAATATCCCACACACAAATAAATAATAATTATCAAATGAAAACCTAACTATATCATTATCAAAATATAAAACTATACATACGCTTTATTACTCTCCTATAAAAAAAATAAGCAAAAACATGATTATTTTTGTTTAAATAACTGTATAAATTTAGATACTTTTATCCTTTTTTTCTTAAAAAAAGATAAAATCACTAAATATCCTTGAATGAAATTAAGGCCCCAAATACATATATAATAATAATAATAATAATAATAATAATAATAATAATAATAATAATATTACGTGGAAAGGNGTGGAAAGGATTTGGACAAAGTTAGTGTTAAAAAAGTTAGTGTTAAAAAAGTTAGTGTTAAAGTCCAAAGAATTTATAACATACATGCTTATAATTTTTTTGCGATATAATTATAAAAGTTGATGGTTTTGCTTTAAAAATTAATGGTAATCACGTTGGTGTGTACTGTTTTCCTCGTGCGACACTTTGCCAACCAAAATCACGCATATTTTAATGCTGCTGGGTGGCTCATGCTCATCTAATACCCCAATCATTCAGAGTTGTCGACTTGTTTTATTTTAAACAACATGGTTGATTGATTGTGTATTTTGATCTATTGGTGGGTCCGTTTAGCCCCAGTAAAATATGGGTCAAAGAAGTGAAAATTGAATTTAC
>NW_027360380.1:0-493 GCF_012295235.1 Primulina huaijiensis
TGGAGAGTCAAGTGACCATTCTAGAGAATATGCTCCTGTTCCTCCTGACTCAAACCAAAACATTGGTGTCGATTGGAAGTAACCAGGTACTTGCCAAGGATTTGCATCTACAGGTTTACCGTTCGCAAGAATATCATAGATGATATACACAAATAGTCCTGTAGCTACAACTGAAATCATACTTCCAAAACTGGAAATCAGATTCCATCCGTAGAAAGCATCTGGGTAATCTGGAATTCGTCGAGGCATACCCGCAAGTCCTAGGAAGTGTTGTGGAAAAAATGTAAGGTTTACACCTACAAATAGTGACCAAAAATGAATTCGACCTAGGTTTTCATCAAATGTTCTTCCAAGGATTTTTGGTGTCCAGAAATAAAATGCAGCAAATAGAGCAAATACGGCTCCCATTGATAGTACATAATGGAAGTGAGCAACAACGTAATATGTATCATGTAGTGCTACATCTAGAGAAGCGTTAGCAAGAATTACTCCT
>NW_027360381.1:0-1133 GCF_012295235.1 Primulina huaijiensis
ATATCTGCACCAAATATTGCTATTATAGAATCACGTACCAACATTAACAAATCATAATTTTGAAGGCTTGGCACATCCTTTAAAGCAATTTTTTCATCACAGTGGTGCAAAATCATCTTCATCATGAGCTGTATATTTAAAAGAAACATATAAATATAGATTAGAATAAAACACAAACCAGTCAAATACAAATTCTATTAAGCGTTTTTAATAACTCAAACTAGTTTAAACTTTCTATCGAACACCTTTCAAGCAAAGCATATCATTACAAAAAAAACACTACAATGAGAAGAAATGACAAAAACATAAGAAGGAGAGAGACTACCTTGTGTGGAGACAATCGATTTTCAACATATTGAGGGGAAAATGGAATGCGTATCGTGGAAGCAGAAAGACTTTTTTATGGTGAAAAAATACAGTGGAAGAAAGGGTTTAGAAATAAGAATAAAATGGGATAAAATTTATTAGCTTAATTAATCTTTATCTATAAATGGCAAATTGGACATTTTAGTTAAATGTCATCGGAAATTGGTCGGAATCCCGCGGATATGTACCAATAAAACCATTAATAAAAGTTCATGTACCAATTTGACATTTATTTAATAGTTCATATACCTAATTACTTTTTACTCTTTCTTTATATCATTTACTATTTTAATTGACGTATTGAAATATTAATTTGTGGCATATAAAATCTTATACTACGGAAGTTCATTCGGGAAGTTCTATTCCACGCCGAGAGCACGAGATCCAACACATCCAATGGTTCAAATTAATAGTGTGTGTTGTTTAAGAATTCTTAGAAATTATTGAATCACTTGATAATGTCTTGTAAACATGACGTTTTAGTTGTTCATTTTTGAACGTTATGAAAATGTGTTCAATAACTCAAAATTGGCTGGATTAAATCCTTAAAAGTTATATATATGTACGATTCTTTGTCGTTAAACTAATTTTTTAAGTTGAGTGAATTCTAAATTAATTTATTTCACTACAATATGATTTTAAAAAAGAGTGTAAGACTCTAAATTTAAGAACATTTGTTAAATCATGCTCCATTACGAAATTACGATTTGTTCTTTTATATAACTAAATCTTGCATTTTTTGAACTTTTATAATTTTATTATCGAGA
>NW_027360382.1:0-205 GCF_012295235.1 Primulina huaijiensis
ATTCATATCCATATCCATATTCGTATCCATATTCATATTCATATTTATATTCATATTCGTGTATGTTGAATTCAGATCGTGATTGTTACTCGTATTCTTAATCTTAATGGGCGATGGATCCATCTAAAGAAACCACAGTACTGGGCGGCGGGAGACACCGGCAACACTCTCATCGGTCAACTGGGCCCTGGCCAACGTATTAACA
>NW_027360383.1:0-1137 GCF_012295235.1 Primulina huaijiensis
ATGTTGTTTTTTTTTATTATTTCATTAAAAAGAAAAGAATAACAATATTGTTAGCAACGAAATGGAAATACTTGTCCCGTGTTTTTATCTGCCATTCATGGTTCAACTACCAAATAACATACGTTTTGCCATTTCCCAACCAACATTCCAATTTCTTGTTTTACTTCACATTTTTAGATGACATGCATTTGTTTTAAAAACAATATCATCAATTCATATCTTGTAATAAAAAAATATTAGTTTAATTCAAATCTTTTTTTTTCTCTTCGCTAGCTAGAGAAGTAAGTTATTTATTTGGATGTATAAGTTATCTCCTTTAATGATGGCCGAGTAAATCAGATGAGTTGAGTAGGAGATTCACCGGGCCAAGTAAGCTTCTCTCAGGGACGCTTGAGATCGGATAGATAATTATCAGACTGCATGATCTGCACATTGTTAAGAACAAAAAATGTTAATGGGGCGCATGAAGGTCTCAGCATGCTTGCGCCAACTATTACATTTGGTTTAATAAAAAAAAAAAAAGGATTTGCATTTGGATTTTGAATCGTGGATTTGAAATTCCATTTTGTTGTTTGGTAAAATTTTTAAATGGTATCTAAGAATTAGAATTGACGGTTAAAAATAATATTATTCGATATTACAAAAATTCTACTTTGCTTACTTTTTAAAAAAATAACTTGTTTATTTATAACATTAATATAAATGCTGGTACATGGTTTTTTAAGATATAAAAAGAAAAAGTATTTTGAAATAAAAACCATTTTTATTAAATATCTTTTTGAATAAATGAAAAGAATAGAGAGTTCATTAAGAGAAATTTTTAAAAAGTTAACAAAATTTGATAAACTAGAATTTTTGTATTAAAAAAATGGAGGTTTTTTCAGAATAAGAAATAATTTAAAGAAAAATTTAATTTTTCTATCGATTTTAAAATAATCTTCTCGAAATATATAATAAACTGTGTGCAAATTAGTAGTATTAAATTTTAGGAAAATGATATGTTATTAAATTTGAAAAGTAGAATAAATATTTTATAAGTAAGTTATACAAATTTAAAAATCAATTTTTATTTTCTCCAAAACCCAAGTCCCACAAAATCCTTGCATTTGGATTAATGAATATGAACATATAGATTTC
>NW_027360384.1:0-2644 GCF_012295235.1 Primulina huaijiensis
AAGTATTTTTTTTCCTTTGTATCCAAGGAAAAAAAACACATCACTCGATCGATTTCCTAACTTTTCTTTCATTTATAAGTTTCAGAAAAATGACAATCTTGCAAATTTTTTTCTACAAAAATTTTAAATAATATTGTAAATGTTTACACCTCAACCTAAAGTGACTCGCTATATATCATCACAATTCGAAAGAGTTAATTATTAAATCTTAGTTCTCTCTGGGTTAGTAAATGGTAATAGTAACTCCACCAAAATATTATTGTCTTGTTTGTTAACATAAATTTCAACGCGTATTCTGATCAAGTTTAGTCTTCTCATTATGTGGAAAATTATATTTTCAATATCGTAGTTTACACAGTTTTTATTTTTAGTTTTGTGATCGATGAATTTACGATTTTAGTCTTTAACTTAAATATAGTTTCAATTTTAATAATTTTTACTGAAATGTTATCGTAATACCGAAAAATACTGACTAACGACAAAATATATACAATTTAACAAGTGTAAATATTCATTGTATCTATTTGAATATTTGTCATTTGAGCATAAGCTCATATTTAAAGTACTTTCGGTATCATATATTTTTTTTATCTAAAGAATTTTCATATACCGGGTATATAAGCAGTTATTTCAAATCCAGATATTTGAATAAAACTTTCCTTCTGATTCTTGTAAAAATCCACTTTGAGGTTCCCTCTGAAATGAGGCATGGAAGGGAGCCACTACGAAGAAGTTACAGGAGTTACGAAGGAGGATTCGATCTTATATTGGTCATGGGTTGGGAACGAGAATTGAACTCACAATAGCAATCATCAAATTGCCTAGAAAAGAGTATATGTGCCATGAGAAGAATTTGAATTTCATAAATCATGCACATCAAAGCAGCCAGCCGGAATGACTATTGAAGAATGCTCCCAAGTATCACACACTGACAAAACAATTATGAGCAAAAACATCCCACAGCAAAGCAATATGTATAATGGCATTGGAAGAACTTCCAGATCTAATTTATCTAAAAGTCAACAAAGAAATTTAGATTGCCTAACCTTAAATTGATTGAAAAATATGTAGACATGTACAAACCCGTGTCAAAACAAACCTAAAATGAACCTAAAATGGGTGCATTTGTAACTGAAATATGTGGCATCAACAAGAATCAGAAACTTTGTGATCTATGCTCCAAACTTAGAATTTAAGTTCAACGTAGGCATGAAAAACTTATCCAACTCACGTACATGATCAACAGAGTGTAAATTTCCATAATTTGCTAATGTTAATTTCCTTCATTCCCAAAATGAAAAAAGAAGTAAGAAGGAATTTCGAATGATAACATTTCTATCAAATCTTGAGACGAATTCCAACAGCGAGTAAATGCAGTCATCAGTTATTTTGCAAACAACACATGTTGAGGAGACTCAAAACAAGTTAGAACAAAGAAGAAAGAAAGAATATCGAGTGACACATTTCTACCACGCACTGAGAGAAATTCTAAGATTAAATGATAGCAAACAACGGTGGATGTTCAGGAACTCTAAAACAAGTTAGAAATGTGGCAGTCTGGAATACTTGTTGAATGCCCAAGCCACGTCATGGTTCAAACATATCATGCGGACCAGGAACATGGCATTGGGGCAAGTTGCAAACCTTCATGATGCGTAACATAATTCTTTTCAATGTATAACAGAAGAGCCATAAATTCAGGAAACATAAACTACAGACAAATGAACTCTACAGATTTTAGCATATAGTCAAAGCAATCTCCAGAAGATTGAATTGACATCAGCAATTAATAGTAAGATAATCTTTAACTTCTACTAACTTTGAGCATATTTGGGAACTTCAACAAAATATAACCACTATAGAAATTTCCACGAATTTCGTTAAAATTTGTACAACTGATTTTTAGAATGGAAGAAGTACCTTATCACCAGGTAGTTTTTTCCTAGGAGGGGAAAACAAAGGTAAGAAATAGCAAAGAGTAAAGTAGAATAAAGTCCTAAGCTATTACATTAACTGCAAAGATCTTGTTACACCTTCCACGTGTGGTGAATACTCGAACTTGGTGGTGACCGGTTTGCGGATCCAAAACATCCTACAGCTTCACATGAAATTCGACGGATGCCAAGGTGTCCTAGTCGAGAAGATGTCGATTTCTTCCCCTAAGTTAAGCCCAAACACAGATGGAATACACATTGAGAACACCAAATCTATTGGTATATACAACTCTGTCATAGGCAATGGTAATCACACACACACACACACACACACATAGATATAAATCGATGCACAATTCAATGAACAAAAGAATTACTGATATGAATTAATAGACTGAGTTGTAAACTGATATATGAAACAGGGGATGATTGCATTTCAATAGGTCTAGGTTGTTAAGATGTGGATGTAGAAGCCGTGACTTGTGGGCCGAGTCACGGGATAAGGTATGTGGTAGCGCTGCTTTCATCACCCATTTTTCGGAAGAACAACATTGAACTTTATTACTGTACCACGTAGTGATTGCGACAAAAAGTTAAAAGATTCCTTGGCAAAAAATGCAGATTTCTTGATTTTCGAGAGCAGCGTGTTTGAAGTTGTAAGACAAAATGAAACGTCTGCCCTTTTTATTGCTTTAAAAGTACTCGAAAAT
>NW_027360385.1:0-4531 GCF_012295235.1 Primulina huaijiensis
AAGGCTCGAGGTCCCTCCTGAATCCAAATATCTTTTGATAATTTCGCAATATTTGGAACAGTCCCAGTTTCACAAACATAAGTTTGTAACCGAGTTTTGACGAGATCCATTGGGTAGATAGACGTTTGTGCCACGGCTCCAGCCAACCCACCGGCAACAAGTCGACCCGCAGTTCCTACATCCCCGTTAACATCTCCAATGACAGTTTTCAACTTTTCATAGGTGTAAAACTTGATGGCACTTTCAGGTGCAACCTTCAACACATTTATCCCATTACCCCGAAAAAAACCTAAGAGACCACCATCCTTCCATATGTTTTGAACTGCAGGAACAATTGAAACACGTGTAGTCTGAACTTGTAAATTAACTTTAAGGCGATCAAGCGGTGCTGTTGCGGTACGAGAAGCGGCTCCAGCAACCCCTCCCGCAATTAAATACTTGGTGGCATCAACATGCTTGCTGATGCCTTCTGGAATTACAGCATGTTCACCAATATCTACAAGATATACCCTTTCCCAGTATCGATATATGTTTTCTATGGTAGCTTCATGTGGATAAAGCAGAAGAAAATCTCTCCACTCTTCGAAAGTTATAATTCCATTATTGTCCTTGTCAACATGCTCAACAAAACTGGCAAGTTCATCATCATCAAGTTCTATCCCTGCAAAAACAAGCTGCCATGGCTTATAAGATGAAACAATCCAAAAATATTGAGGAAAATCAAAACTATAAAAGGATTCATCAAAGAGGTGAAAACAAGACATCTCACAACCATAAAGAAAATTATCAGGACTTTAAACGCTAAGCATGCAAAGAAACCGATAATAACTAAATAACAGAGTAAAAGGATAACTAAGAAAATAGCATGAACCAACCAGCCACGAGATATAGACTAACTTTATCATTCAAAGACAACTAGTACAGGGACTACAACAGTGAGTTTAAAAAGGTCAAATTATAAACATATGAAGGAGATATTGGTCACTTTTTATAACAGTCCAAGGTGCCCTACTTAACATTGAAAAAAAATGAAGAACCATTCTAAGTGATATATAACTGAGCATAATTATTAAAAGCCCATAAGGCATGCACCTAGGCTTAAAGCTCAGCAATGCTCAGCCCTTGCACCTCGACACAAGCAAAGGGCAGACCTTAACCATAAAGCTCCAGCCATTGTGCACTTTTAGGGCTCAAGAACACCTTATTTGTAAGCTTAGTAAATCCAAAATGGAATGTAATATTAAGTTTCTTATCAAAAAAAAAAATGGAATGTAATATAATATCTATTCGTATTGGCTTATAGACTAAAGTTTTAATTTTAATGTTTTTTTGCTAAGTATACATGATAAAATTCTCCACAAATGCTTAGATTCTATAAAATCATTCCTTTTAGCACTCGACTTCAATATGCCACACGTCTTGCCTTGAACTTTGCGCCTAAACTCTGCGGTTATCTATGATCCTTAATGTGACTCACGCTTCCAGTAAATATGTAAAAAGGACTACAAGAGGGAAGATAGCATGTGAATTAGGAGAAATAATATAAATTGGAGAAGAGACTGCCCCATGACAGCAAAAATAATTTTATCAGAGTATTGAATGATTTGTTTTTGTTAAGCTATCACAAACAAATGGCACAAAATCAATATCAAACATCAAGATAAATCTAAAAAACTATAAACCATGTATATTTGACAATTAGCTATGAACAGTGAATAAGTTATTTATCAGTTCCAAGGGGCAAGAAAAATAGAAGAAGATCCAAAGCATCTTTACAACTAAATTATATTCAAGAGCTTTTACAGTCATAGCATATGCCTCACCACTAGAGTTGCCATTACTCAGAAGGTTCTTACACAAGAATCCTTGTCTAAACAAGGTTCAAATAGTTACTATATGCCATATGATGTTGATCATCGAAAAATAAACAATCTCTTCTTGCACACATATGCACATTCATGAATCCATTCATTAATCATGATGCCAACTTACTTAGATTTTCCAGTATCTGTACTTCAACTTCCAAAAACATAGGAAATCTGTACGTCCAGCCTTTACCATTGACTAACAGTTCTAGCTTAAAAAAAAAGCGTCCATTAATCAATTTATGTTTGAACTTATTCTCCTTCAACAATATAAGAACCATGGATGCAGTGGCATAATATTTGTCTCCATCTTGGAGTACAATGACAGAAAATAATTTCCTCTGCTCTCTCATTAACATTGTATCCTTTTCACCATGTTTCTGAGTGTGTCCAAGTATATTCATATGCAATTTCGAATGTATAAAAAACAATAAAAAGACAAATGGTGGTTTAGAGAAAACAAGTTCTGGGGAATGGATTTGCTAATTTAAACATGTTGGAAAGAGGGAACAGAGAAGAGATAAAAATACCACCAACACAGATAATTACGACATTAAACAAATCATAAAAATCTTTGAGCATATAATTCATCGTAAGAATTAAGAATACAGCTGCTTGTACTCCACAGTGGAAATCAGAATGCACAAAAGATAGACTATCACATACATTCACTGAACAGAAGTCTTTCACAATTCAACTTTGCCCTTCAGAAATTCCATTTCAGTGAATTATAACATCTTCAGGGTTCATATGGAGGACAAAAAAAAGAGAGAGATATATTCTAAGAAATTCTGCCAGAAAGCAATAAAAAATGGAAAGGACAATGGCCTCCAGTGACACGTACTCCCATCAAACATAGGGGAAAGAAAAAGGTACTGAAATATCTTGTGTATTACCTGGATTTGAGAGAAAAGAGCTAGAAAAGATAGAAAAATTATATGAGCAAATGCAGATTAATACTATCTTATAGTGCGTGATAAAGGATTGTTTCATTATGAACGCCGCAACAGAAGTATTTCTACAAATCTATGGTGCCAAGCTCCCAAAACAGGACAAGAAGATTTATGGTCAGCACAATACAAAATAGATCATGAGAAACTAAAAAAGCCAAATCTGCATCAGTGCACTGCAAAAATATTTCTAAATGGTGGACAAGACAACAAGGTAGCATATTATAATCCAAGATCATCTTGATTTGGTATTGTCCATGTTTTCTACAGCACAGTGAACGCCACAGAATTGATTCAAGCACAAATCTTCATGCGTTACAAATGAATTCTGTGTAGTTGAAGTGGCATTCTACAAGCAATGGAACGTCATCATTACTCTAATAGAAGGCATGCCTCTGCTTCTATGACTGACATTTTTATGCAAAGATCACATTAAGGAGCGATGCATGCGTTCAACAAAGAGAATAGATGGGATGGATACACAAAATTCCCAGCACAGGAAAACCATTCAGATCACTTTCAGTCAAGAGACCTTTCAAGAAGTAACTTCAGGAATTTTACATGCCATTGAAAATTAATTCAACTCTTTACTGTCACAAATCAAAAATTCCAACCAGGAAATACAAATTCTCAAATGCAATCGATCATGTTTTTAAATGGGAAAGAGTACAAATACCAAGTAGAGAGAATATATTTACCAGCCTTGACTAGAGCATCCCACAACTCCTCAGGTAGAATACATCCATTGTGCTCCACGTCAATCGCCTGAAAAATCATGTACAATTCCAGCTCCTTATCATCCATATACTTTCTAAACTCCTGATAATCAACCCTCCCATCCTGATTCGCATCGCAGACCTCGATCAGCTCCTTGGCGAACTTGTAATCCGCGGGGATTTGCATTGCCGAAAGCCCCTTCTCGATTTGGGCATAATCCAAATACCCCACATTATTCGTGTCGAAGAAACCGAACAAAGTCCGGATTCTCGAATCCCGCTCCTCCTTGGTCTCTCTCAAGGCGGACAGCACGTGATCCAGCGACACGGGCCCGGGTTTCGAGACCGGGTTGCAGGGCCCGCGGCGGCTTTTCGAGTCCTTCTGCCCGGTATCCATTGTTGCCGCAGCTGATTCCTGCGAATTCGCATTCCTCGCCACTACTCCAGACATGAATAATCTCTGAAAAAAAGAATTGGTACAGAGGAAACAGAATCAAGGGGATTTTTCTCACTGCATGCTTCGAAAAATAATGGAGTTTTACAGATCTGTGGAGCGAGCTGGGGTGCCTGCGTGTTGTGTATATTGAAGTGAAGACTGGGTTTGATAATGGAGAAGGAAAGGGAATATTTGGAGAGGATCTTCTCTTGAAGGAATACCCGAGGAAGTGACCCGGACTGTCACTTGGAGCTCCGTTTTATGAAGAAGCGAATAGCATAAAAAACATGCGTGCTTACTACGTGGACCGTTTGAATTCTCAAATAGATGCTTTGTTTACAAAATCTCAAGTTTGTAAATGATGAGTGAACACCATCGTTTCACATTGGGTCGAGACGTTAGACACATGAGTTTAGTGTTATATCAAATCACTTTACAAAATTCAATAACTTTATTTTTACATATTTTTTCGTTCACAAAAACTATTGTGAGACGATCTCACTGATCAATTCCGTAGATCGAATATCTTATTTGGGTCATTCATGAAAAAGTATTACTTTTTAT
>NW_027360386.1:0-902 GCF_012295235.1 Primulina huaijiensis
TGTTTGTAGTCTTGGCATAAGAGACATTAAACATTATGAGGATTGAGAGGTTGCGGCCTACAATCGAGAGTATGCTAAGAGTTTCAATTAGACAAGAGATAAGTCCTAAGTTGAAATGGGTTTATACAAAGTGTTGTATAAATCAAAGTCTTCTAGTAGATCCTTCCCAAGACGAAGAAGGGGTGACGTAGGAGTTGTTAATCTCCGAATATCTATAAAAAAATTCGTGTCTATTTATTTATTACATTTACTTATCATTTCCACTGTTTTTAAACATGCATTGTTGAAGCATTTTCTGTGTTTTTCAAATACTAAAATATTGCATACCAAATGTTTGATAAAATGCTTTAAACAAAATACTTTTACTCATTAAACTTGCATATATTTTAAATATTTTACAAAATGTTTAATCAATTTCTATGAAAAATTATTTTGAGTGTCTTCCGCTTGGTTTGAAAATCAAACTCGATTTAATTCATCAGTGTTCAATATTTCAAGAATCGAGTTATCGTAGCTCAACGATGATTCCTCAAATCGATCCTATCATAATTAGACTAATAATTAATTATATATTAGGGGGAATAAATATAAAATTTTGATATTTCATTTTTATCTTTACAACAATTAGAATTTTACATATATATTCTTATTGAGTCTTTGGATTTATATCGATAAGAAGATCATTTTTATCTTTTGACAACTGGAAAACAGAGCTCATGATCCACACTTTATATAGATATAGATAATAGAAAAATATATTTTTATTATCAAACATATATTTATTTTTAATGTATCATTTTCATTAGATTTCTCAAAAATTATGTAGAAAATTTACATGCAATTAATCTAATAACACAATTTAATGAGTAGTAGAAAATTTACAATGAAAAATTTTGTCATTC
>NW_027360387.1:0-655 GCF_012295235.1 Primulina huaijiensis
ACATACAACTCAAAACCATAATCGAAATTAAATAGAATGATATAAATATATGTACTTAAATGTAGTTTATATTTTCAGGAAACACCAAATTTAAATTTAAATTTAAATTTTTAAAAATGAATTGAAAAAGATTTCACAATTATTTGAGAATGTGTTTCACTTTTTTCAAGACCGAGCATTTGATTATTCCATATATGTGTGAACTCAATAAAATAAAGAAAATATAAATAACAACCCTAATTTCTAAGTGAACAAATGGTATTTTTATATTATATATATATAGATGTAAAAAATTTATTTTCCTGAAATTTTGTGTGAGTTAATTTCTAAGTGAACAAATGGGATTTTTATATTAAAAATTGATATGGGTGGCACTCAAAAATTTTTAATTATTTTACTCACAATGGTTCTCAACCCATGTGTCCCCTTTCATACTGTACTGCATTTTCTTAATAAAAGGGAAAGCTGGGTTTCGTTCACAGTTGTACTTTTCATATGCCCATATTCTTTGTAATTAATAAGGGAATTCCTTTTCTTTTCATTTCCTGATTTAAAAAATCTCACCAAGTCAGTCTATGTTCTACTTCCGGTAATTCTCTTTACATATATTTAATTAACATGTATCAGTATTATAGATAACTTAAATAAAATATTT
>NW_027360388.1:0-448 GCF_012295235.1 Primulina huaijiensis
TCGGTCTCCTGCCTCAAATACCAACGGTCTTCGTCGCACATTGGCGTATTTGGCCTGTCTGTCTTGAGCTGTCTTCATTCTCTTCTGAATCAGTTTCACTTTCTCAGTCATATCTCTGATCATATCAGGTCCAATCTCAGGCACCTCAGAGACATCGTCCCAATACAAAGGGGATCTGCATTTCTTGCCGTAAAATGCTTCAAACGGTGCCATCTCAATACTCGTCTGATAGCTGTTGTTGTACGAAAACTCACAAAGTAGCAATGCATCTTGCCAACTAGTGCTAAAATCAAGTACTACGGCTCTCAGCATATCTTCCAATGTCTGGATAGTCCGCTTTGACTGTCCGTCAGTCTGTGGATGATATGCGGTACTCAGATATACCTTCGTACCTAGAGCCTGTTGCAAACTCTGCCAAAAGTGCGAAGTGAACCGAGGATCACAGTCT
>NW_027360389.1:0-3983 GCF_012295235.1 Primulina huaijiensis
TGTATTGTATCTCAATAGAGAATCAGAAACAGCTTGCAAACCCTTCACTAGTTCTTGTGCAAGCACATGTTTTAAACTGAGTGGGGCACAAGGACGTAGCTCATTCATTGCTGCAGATACACCTGCCACCACCAGAGAGGAATCGTGATCGTCAACAATTTATATCAACTATCTTATCTAACCGCAAAAGTTTACGAAGAGGCATTTAAGACTTCCAATTCACCATTGATAAACACAGCAAGAGGTGGATGCTCCATGAGATTTGATGGAGGAGTAACATCATCCAAACTTTCTTCACTGAAACCACTGGTGGGGAAGCCAATGGCTGGTAATGGAACCCAACGATGAGAATCCAAGACTAACTGTAGTGAGAAAAAATTCAATATTGCTCAGACCAGATGATGTGATGTTTGCTATAGAAAAAACAAAAAATACAATTTCTTGTGTAACAGAAAGTCAAAAGGCAATTGTGAACATGTGAGGAATGACACTATCAGTTATAGGGGACACAGTTATAGGACACTCACTGTACCTGAAAATTTTCAACAGCTGTACTCATGTTCTTCGAAAATAAATTAAGCACTGCTCTGTAAAGAAAAGAATATGTCTACAACGAGAGCAAATTGAATTCCCAAAATACATAAATAAAAACTATTTGAATATTTTTTACTCTTCAAATAAAGGGGGAAGTAGTCCTCGGAAATCCAATCCAACCCATCCGAGGCCCATAGCACAATACTGCAAAACACAGCAGAGAACACAAGTATAACATGAAAACTGAAATTAATTTACACGTGAAATCAAACATCAAGTGACATGGCAATAATTGCATTGATATGCAGCAACCAAAGCAGATTATGTAGAGGCATCTCAGCACTACAAAACCACACAGATTATCTAGGACAATATGAAAAATAACACCAAAAAATTATGGAACGATTGAGGGGGATGATTGATCTTTATTGGCTTTTTTTAAGGATAAAGACCTTTTTTCTTTGAATCAGATTCTTCTGCTGACGTGATTTTAAAACAGTTGCATGACAACTAACATAAAGTTCTTGATCAACCATCACCAATACAGCGGCCACAGTTTGCCAGCAAGAAAATAAGTATCAAGCAACAGAGATTGATCCTCATTCACATCCACCTAATACTTCCCCAAAATAATGACAAGAAACAATGCACCAGCTTTATTTATTAAATGTTTTTTTAGTCTCTATTATTTTGTTCAGGTGGTAGGGATAGGGAGACCAAAGAAGTAGCACAGAACTATGATGGAGGAGAAACTAATAAATGATTCCCACCATGCACTGATCCAGAATATTGGACAAAGATCCGCCTTCACTTATCTTAGGAAGCATCACTTTCAGAGTCTTCAGGTGCAAGGTAATCTGATGCATGGCCCAGTCAAAGAGAAGGCCACCATCATAATTTTCTTCACTCCCTGATGTGTCATCCGCAAATATAGCTCGGTATTGGTTAACAACGTCAAAAAGATTCACTCTGTGACAATCTACCATCCCTTTTAAATATTCATAAGGATTTCTCTGGTCTAAATCATCAAGTTTCCCCATAAGCCATGCTTCTCGGCATCTTAAAAACTGAACACCAGAGATAGATCCTTGATAAGAAAATTCATAAGACATGCAGATCAGGGATATTAGATCTAAAGAAAATCAGATGCATGTTTCGCCATTATTAATAAATACTAGATTAAAAAATTTAATCTTTTATTTATTTTACAACGATGCACAAAGATAATCCTGACATAAATTTTACACAATCTAAATATGAGTACCTGTAGTCGCATCTCGTACTCACTGAATACTCCAATGCGGCGTAAGTATCCAATGATCCGGAGGCATTCTGGCAACTGCATGAAAAATCATAATTGAGGTTTAATGACAGCCAGGTCTATTGTCCTAGTAAAATTTGTTGCTGCGGATATCACAGGATAAATTTGAGATCCAAATGATTACTTGAATGTTTGATCTGAGTTTCTGCAGAAGCTGAGAAAGAAGAGACTGTGTGGTCTGCCGGACTTCAGCTGCCAGGGCCTGAATGACAGGAATTCTTTTTTGAAAGAGAAAAGGAGGAAAAGAACAGAAAATGATGCCTCAATAAATGCTTTGATAAGGTTGGACAGTAATATTGATTTTATTCCATAGAGAATTGCAGAAGCAACTTACTTTGGGTGCATTGTTGTGAGTTTTGCAACAAATGCCTCTAAGTCAAGAGCCTCATCATAGTTTCCATTTCTCACACAACTACATCAAGATGAGGTTAAATCATCATTGGAGAACATGGAAGGCTATGCCAAGTAGGTATCATCAATATATCTATAAAAGTAGCAAACGAATGTGCTCGGCGATATACGTGTCCATGAGCTGAGGAGTTTCAAGCAAATCAAGCAAAGTACTATGATTAGCAAGCAGTGTCTGATTCATCCTCCTTTTCTCCAAAATTTGTTCTGCTGAATCAACAAACTCTGAGCAGCCAGATGTAAGCTTTGGAATTTGAGCTATCTGTAAAGATAACAAGCATTTACGAGTCTCAGTGAAGATTATTATTTTATCACGCTCTCTCAACAAGAAAAACTGACGAAGAAGCAGAGAGAAACTTAAACATCTCCCAGGTTTTAGATATGTAGCACTATCTTCAACCATAAGATAGCCAAACTACCAGTCTCCTTGTTAATGGATCAAACAATTTTATAAATATTCAGCCATTTTCTTGATCTATTACTCTTTCAATAAATTGCATCTACTTAATCTTTAACAATTGAATGCCTTCAAATTAAATCACCCCAATTAAATGTTGACAATTGTAAATTTTTTTTTCTAGTTTTTATTAACTCGTAAAGATTTATATCCAAGCTGGGGCCTTCATTTTAAACCTTAACTGGCAGCACTAAAATATTATAACATGGAAAAAATAACCCCAACTTCCCAATGTATGCTCCAAAACTATCAATTGTTCATGAATATCTTATGCCCAAAGCCTTGTCATGAAATACATCCAATTGGAAACTACTGCAAATTTTAATGCTTGCGTTCAATTTGCTTGACAGAGTTATACCAACATCAAAATCATAAATCTGTTCCAAACCTAAACATCCAAAATCAAAATACCAGTAATTACTAGTTGCTACAACGACAATGCCAAATGAATATCAAATCAAACGAGGTCAAATTCAGCTAAAAAGACAATAATCAAACAAAGAGCAAAATTACCAAAGATTCGAGATGCCTATCGACAGCAGAAACCTCCTCTCGGATCTCGAGCAGCGCATCTGCCGCGGCGATGAATGCTCGGTAATTCCCCACAGCCACCTCCTGCATCTGCCGCCGGATTCTCTCCGCATCCACTCTCAACAATTCCGGTTCCTAAAACAGTCAAACAAATTCAATACCTCAAAATTCAAAATCCAAAAAAAAAATTAAGACATTTTCGTACCTTGTGGAGGCGATCGAGAGTGAAAGAGAGAAGTTCGGATACGTAAGGCTGCTGCTCGGCGGTGGAAAGCGGGAGAAAATTCGACATATCCGGCGATACGTCGTGGTTAGGCGGAACTTCAAACATCGCCATCAGAGCTCAAAATTTGATATTCAACCACAGATAGATCTGGGTTTTACAATACAAATGAATAAGATTTGGATATACTCCTAATCTAAACAGTCAATTTGGCCCCTCAGGTTTGTAATATTGCATTTTGATGACTTTATAAAATCGCACCATTTTATTTTATATCACACAAATCTACTATACTTAAAGCATGCAGTTGAGGAAATTGGTCAGTTTTGGTCCGATATCTGGTAACGCTCTCAACACCTGTCATGCGCCTTCTCACCAAAACACACACCTGTGGGTTACTCTTCTTCCTTTGTTTTGAAGCCGTGGTTCTCTCCACCGTAACAAAGAAGAGCCGACAACAAAGCGTGTCTACTCCGTTCTTTGCTTCTCGGGTTTGCTTTTCTCCTGCT
>NW_027360390.1:0-1437 GCF_012295235.1 Primulina huaijiensis
GAAAGAGACTGTTTTTGTTTTGTTTCGAGAAGAAATCATGGATTCAGATCAAGGAATGGTGAAGAGGCCTATGGCCATCTTGAAGAGAGAGAATCAAAGAGACTGGTTTGATAACATGAGAGACTACCTTACTCTTAATGATGCATTCTGGGTAATTGAAGATGATGAGCAAACTCCAGCTTCATCTCAATGGGGGGAAGAGGAGATCCCATCTCTTGCAAGATCTTACCACAACCCTGCATGGAAGAAGATGAATGCAAAGGCAAAGTACTATATCAGGATCTGTATCTGTGAGGATGACAGAGAGCTGATGACCTTTGAAGCCACTGCAAAGGGGATGTGGAACAGACTGAAAGACAAATACACAATGGCATATGCAGCAGATGCAATGGCACTTGTGGTTCAGTATGTGACATACAGAATGGAGGAACAGGATACAATCCAGTATGCCTGGTCTCATCTTGCAAGCATTGGAAGGAGAATAGCAGAAGTGGATCCATCTCAAGGAAACTATAAGGATCCAGAAACAAGGATAAAACATCTGCTGAGGGCCTTACCTCCACAATACCAGAGCACAAGACAAGCAATCAACACCCAAAGTCTGGATCACTTTAAGATACTGAAGCTGCTTGAAAGCCAAGAGGCAGAGTTCAAACAGGAAGGCCAAGACACTGCAATGTATGCAGGCAGACAAAAGGAGTCTCAGTATGCATGTTTCCTATGTGAGGGGAACCATGGCATCAAGGACTGTCCACATCTTGATGGGGCCAAGAGAGCTATCAAGACTAAGCAATCTGGGAGAAGATCTCCAACTTCCTCTGTCCATAAAAGAGGAACTTCACCAGACAAAGACCAACTCAAGAAGATGGTGAAGATGCTTGCAAAGGAGGTCCAAGAATTAAAGGTCCAAGCAAAGAAAGGGAGGACCTTTGAGAAAGGATTTGCTGCAAGGGAGGATTCTCCAGCAAGCTCATCAAAATCACAAGAAGACACTCCTTCACAGGGAGATGACGTTGATGAGGTTGCACACTCAACTGTTGAAGCAAAAGGCAAGTACCCATCCTCAGAGTGGATGCTTGATTCTTGTGCTTCATCCCACATGACTGACCAACCATGTTTGTTCAGGCACCTCTCCCAGTTAAGGGTGAGAACCTGGATAAAAGTGGGTGGTGGATACCTCAAAGCAACACATGTGGGAAAGGCAGTCATGGGTGGAAGGAAAGGAAAACAGATTGTCTTGGAAGGAGTTCTGCTTGTACCTGGTCTTGGAGTTAATCTTGTTTCATGGAATCAACTCAGCAAGCAGTTTGGAGTGCAACCACCGAAGTTCACACTCAACTCACTGTCTGGAGAGCCAGTAATCAAGACAAGAATGCATGGGGGTGTCCCATTCATTGAGGAGATTGATCAGGCCCTTGTGGAGAAAGCCTTGTCAGC
>NW_027360391.1:0-705 GCF_012295235.1 Primulina huaijiensis
AGAATCATATTGTTAATGACACTTGATTAATATAAATAAATAGTAGAACTTGTTTTCCTAATTCTTAACTACATACTTAAATATCCATAATTTGTACTCAATTTAAGGTAAATAGTATCTCAATTTCGATACGTTATACTTCAATTTTAATGTGTTTGGTGCACGTGGATCTTTAGTCAATGACATTTGTGTATGGTAGATACAAATAAATAGTAGGAACCTGTTTTCTTATTCTTTTATCATAAATTATATTTGAGGTTTGAAGTGCCCATCTATTTTCATACTTAGATATATGTAATTTATACCCAACTTAAGGCATATCGTACTAAAAAATTGATACATTATACTGTAATTTTGACATTAATCTTATTATTAGTGGCATTTACTTGATAGATAAAAATAAATGGTAATAACTTATTTTCTCTCCTTTCATTTCTTATAAATATATGTGAAGTTGGATCAATACCCACATGGTGCCCTTCTAGCTTCCTACTTAAAAATTCTTGGTATGTACCCAATTTAAAACTATTAGGCCATCTCCGACCCAAAACTCTATTTTAAAGCAACTTTATTTTAAAATAGTGCAATTTTTGCACCAAATACGTACAATATTCATCTTCAACTCATCAACTTCAAAAATCTTATTCTAAAAAAGAATATTTTCGGAATATTCTTTTTTATTTGATTTATTTAAATTTATTTTAT
>NW_027360392.1:0-1120 GCF_012295235.1 Primulina huaijiensis
CAAAAATGAAAGAAAATGTTTTATGTTTTTGAGGTATGCGATTTGCCTTGTGACCAATTATGTTACGGGTTTTGAAGTCGGAGAACGTGTCCGGGGACCTCTCCACCTCGGTAAAGCTTGACCGGGTTATGATCAGGATTGAGAAGCGGTAAAGCATGAACAGAGATCAATCCATCCGGTAAAGCATGACCTGGATCTTATGTATGTGGCAGTGGATATCCCTGCCAGCCCTTTAGTCTTTTCAGACGCACTATGTTATGGGTCACTTGCTTTGAAACATATCTCTACGCAAAATGATGATGATGCATGTTTAAGTATGTATGATGCAAGCACGTTTATGAAATTGTTTATAAAATAATGGTACGTCTATGTTTATGTACGTATGTTTATGTAAGTATGTTTAGAGTTTAAATATTTATAGGCTACTTTAAAATGCATGTGATTTTATTATGTATTACTTGCTATTCTAAGTTTATAAATGTTGAGTTTTTAGACTCACTAGACTTGATCGATACAGGTGAGGACGAGTTTGATGAGGCAAGAGGCGGGAACCAATGAGTTGTCTCGGACTTTGCGGAGCCATACCAGAGGACTGCCCAAGTTTTTAAGAATTTTATGCATGTTAAACTCATTTACTTTGATTTTGATTAAATTACTTTATGTTGTATTAAACAAGTACTCGTTGCAAGTTCGTTTACATTTCAAATATTTGTTCAAGCATTTTATTTTTATGGCATTTTGAAGGAGAATTACTTATTTAAGAAAAAATTTTATTTTATGCAAATTTTAAGTATGTTTAAAAGTACGGTGTGCGACAAAATGTGGGACGGAAATCCGCAGTTTCTTAGTTTTAGCTGGCTACTATCGTAAGTTCATCAAGGGTTTTTTGGCACTCACTACCGCACCAGTTCTAGAGATGCCGACAGAACAAAGGAAATATGTGTTGTACACCGATGATTCGAAGCTAGGATTGGGTGCAGTTCTTATGCAATATGAGCGAGTCATAGCGTTCGTGTATAGACAGCTGAAAGTACATGAGAAGAATTATCCAACGCATGATCTTAAGCTTGAAGCTGTCATATTTGCGTTGAAAATTTGGAGGCACTACTTGTATGGCGAG
>NW_027360393.1:0-6138 GCF_012295235.1 Primulina huaijiensis
GTCATGGCATTGTTCAACCCCTGCAGAAGTAGAACACAAATTAAATCGAACTTCATAAAATTATTGACATATAGCACAAAACAATGTTCTCTCCTCTCTGTTGAGGATCAACACAATCTTGGAGCAAAAGACACCTTGAATTGCCGGTTTCTTATCCAGAAAATTTGTCGTGAAATGTGTCGGCGAATTGATTCTTGAATCTCGGTTAAAACCACCATTTTTCCAACTCCTTGTACAGCTACTGCTTTCAAGGTTGAGCTTATAATCAGAGAAAGTAGAATATTCAGGCGAGGTAATGGTAACTAAATCACCATCAGAATTTTCAGTAGAATTAATTGGATTCATGTATTGTTGGGAAGGTGAACAATTAATCTGATCATCCCGAGATTTTCCGGCAAAACATGTTTTCCAAGTTGCTGCGTTTATACTCAGAGAGAGCTCAAGTTCTTCTGTGGGAGATGCTTTAACATTATCGAATTCGCACTTCATTTGAACAAACGCCCCAGTAGTAACGCGCCCACGCTTCTCATGCAGAACTTCTCCACTAAGATTAGTGTAGCAACTGAAAGGAAGCTCCAGATTAGGTCTTTGCTCGGGTTTCAAGCACGTGCTGGCACGGTCTTGCAAAAAGTTGTCCTTCATATGTCTTGGCAAGCAAATCTGAGGAACATGACCATATTCGAGATAAGTATTGTGACAAGTGAGACATCTATGTATATGATTTATTTTCCATGCCAAAATTTTGAGCTACAGAAGGACTAACAAAAGAATTTGAGCCTTCTTCAACGAAATGAAACTGACTGATGACTTTTTGGTCCATTTCCTGCATGAGTATCTTCTGAAGATGATATAGCCGATGGAGCTCAGTGACCTAAAAATCACGAACAAATTAAGAATTTCAGCAACTTACATATTTCAAAATTTCTCAAACTTGAACAAGATGTGTGACATTTAGATCTAAACAATATAATAAGAGCCAACTAAACTACCTGGTTCCTAAATATTTTATCCTGCCCAGCCATAGTTTGAGCTAGAACATTTTGCAATGATTTGTCAAACCCGTGCGGCAAATTCAGTTCAAAATCACCTTCTCCTATCAACATCCTCACTTGGATCCTTCAAGCTTTCATAAGGGAAATTTAATGAGGATGTTTTACAGTGTAATATAAACTTGTGGCCGCATAGCTTCTAATGCCAACATAAGATACAGTGTGAGCAACCAGCAAGAGGATGTTGTGTTGACATTTTTGCGTTGACATTACCAAATAAAAAAACACTGCCAGCGCAGCCCCGAATTTCAAAGTGCAATGGCTGATTTTAGGATATAACTAAAATATTGAACCTTTCAACATTTCTACATCTATTTATTTCCTTCAATTGGAACACTAGTGTGCATTTCCTGAGAGCTGCATTGGTTGATCTGTTTTGTTCAGGTCAAGAAATTATATGTTGCAAAACGCACACAAAAATGATCGAGACCGGAAAGGTCAAAATGGCTCAGGATTTTAAAAGCTGGAAACTGAGGATCGACAAGGGAGGAACTTAGAGTTTTAGTAAACCTGTAGATGAAATTTGATATTTTTCTGTTGAACGGGTAATACCCTATCTCCTGTTAAGTCACCCTTTCCAAAAGACTTCAGCTTTAGTCCATCAGTCACCATTCACAATAGGTGATTCGTTGTTCTATCCACCAAACAAAATTGATTCACAAGAAATTAACGACTGTTTTTTTTCCTGGTAATTTTTATACTACAAAATTTTCCTACCTTCCAAACTATAGTTCAAGAAAATAATAGTAGTCTTCTAAAGTACAGGCAAATAGATATCAGAGTCAGCTGGCCAAACAGTTCCAATTTGGTATCTTTATCCACTACTGCAAATAGACAAATAAAGTCAACACAGGAAAACGAAAGGAACATGCAATTTGCGGTAAGACCCTTTTTGGTTGGATAAAAAATACTCGGATCTAAATGAACATTTTGACACGTTCTCGATGTTGCTTCCTGGGTATATCAAAGATCAGAGCAATAATACCCGCAATACCATAAACAGGTTCAGAAGATGAAAACAAGAACAAAGATCACTCGAAACTTATTAACAAAATTTCCTATTTTCTGAAATTCTCAAGAACCATCTAATTTTATTCTAATAGAATGTGAGAAGATGGAAATATTTGCGTCATTCCCGGATTTTGCCATGTTATTTCCTTACGATCCATTTCACAAAACTCGAAGCAATCTTCGTTAACCAAAAAATATGACAATAGGTAACATAAACAAAAAAGACGACAAGATATATACGCAGTGTTCTACAATATCTATATATATATATGCATATAAAAAGAAAAAGAAAGAGATTGGACTTACAGAAGAGAAGAGGAGATCGAGAAACGGGGAGGCGCTAAAAACAACACAAGACAGAGACTTTAGCCATTGGGAGTGTAAAACGCACCGAACAAACCATTTTAAGAGATCCTACAAGGCTACAACATAGAAATAAACGCTCTACACAAACACGAACGCGTCCTTTACGCATGTAGAGGAAGAGAAAACGAGTCAAAATATTTAAAAACAAATGAATATGAGTGGGATGGATACAGAAATCCGGAGGTGGGGAAGGAAAGGAAAGAAAAATCCATTCTTTCTGGGATCTGTGTAGTTTCCGTTTGATGTGAACTGCGATGCTACGCAAATTTCAGATTGCACTTTATTGGATTTGCTTGGAGCGACCACTCTAGGATTTGCTGCGACAGTTACTACTGCAAAAAGAACAAAAGTCGCATACTAATAATAATAATTTACTGCGATTCCACATTTACCTTTATCTCACGGCCCATTGGAATGTTTGATTACTGTTTATATCATTTATTTAAAATGATATTTTATTTTATTTGGCTTTGAAATCAAAATTAATGTAATTTGTAGATGAGGTGCTTGATCAAGTCAAACTTTCGAAATATCGAATAAATTTTTATAACGAGCTAGCATAATTTATTATATTTGAAACCAAGATATATGAAGTGCCCAAAAAAAATTCGAAGTTAATAGTTTCACTCCACGAAATATGTATAAATAAATTCCCAAAATCTGATTTATTTGGGATTGAAAAGTATTCAAAACCCAATCGAGTAACAATTTGGGTACGTTATCCATACAAACAAACAACATAAAACGAAAATGTAAATCCTCAAACTGCACATGAAAATTTTCTTTGAAAAGAAGAGGCCGGGAGGAACGTTTAAATGGATCTTACTTTGCTTGTTTCACAATCCAAATGATGGTTAAAAAAGCAACACAAATATATTTAAAAGCAAGAGAGTATTCGAAGTGTTAAACATTTTCTTTTCGAGTAGGGGTTTTCTTTTTTCAAAATTTTACTTACGTCCAAATCTTACCAATCCGTCCATGTTCCTAGGGGTTGAATTTGGGCTTTTCTGATAATGTCTTAGTTAGATATTTGTTAATTAACTACAAAACGCGAAGTTGTTGGTAAGAATGGCAACGAGATAGGTCTGGGACGGATTTTGTCAAACTCAGAACCTGTCTCAGCCCGTCTCTTGATCTATGTTCATAAAAATTTTGCAAAAATTTCAAATTCACCCCCACAATTTAGTTTTTAATTGATTGCAACCATTTCAAATTCATACATGTTTCAAATCTGGTTCTTAAATCAAAATTTTCTGCTCGGATTAATTTTATCTATTCAAATGCAATCTAGATATGTATTTGGAATCAAGAAATATAGAGTTCTGTTTATCATATTTGTTTGAATCTAATCTGTATGGAGTTTGCAATATGTTCGAACATATAGGTATCCAAATTATAATCTAAATTTTTTTTTCAAATATTTCCATCTAAACGCAATTAAACTAACCAAATGCTGATTAACTTAAGCTATATATTGGTTTCTCATATTTATGTTGACAAATGAACTAACTCACATTCTACATTTCATAATCTAGTTTGCCTTTCAATAATCATATAGCCAAATTATTGGGAAAACGCCGAAAGATTGTCTCCCAGCCAATTTTCCGGCCATGGAAGACAACCTAGTAACTTACATTAAACATGACACCACCTATTGGACTCCATTTTGGGTTTCTCCTTTTCATAAAATTTTGGAAATTGCGCTGTGTCAACTCGATCTTTTCCAGGGAGAGTTTGATTTTTTTAAATACTCAGATACTATTAATAAAACACCCTTTATGAAATAAAACTCGTTAACTGTCATAATTTTTTTTTCTAGTAAAAAACAAAATCAACCACACGATTTATTTTCGGACGTAGTTTTTAATAACTAATATTCTGAAAATAGCATAAATAAAAAATCCCAAATCCTTCCTTGACAATATAATTTAACAACACAGGAAAAAAAATTCTACAGACTACAATTACATGGATAATACAAACCTATAAAAATAAAAAGACGTTCAAGTAAGTGATCTTCAAATTCTTGATTTGATCCTCTGCAAAGTCCCCTCAACTGCAATATCAAATGCATCTTTCTTACTTCTTAACCCGAATGAACTCCCATGTTTTCTGTACATTATTCTAGGAATCATCTCGACGAGTTTTTCCCTCATTCTCCTAACTTCAGTTCTTGGTATACTCATCAATACATCAACGATTTTCAACCCTTTAAACACAACATCTTCCTTCGCTATGAACACGGAGAATTCGTTGTACTTCTCCTCTGGTAAGTGCCACCCGTACTGTTTTTTCGCAGACAAATCCTCGAAAAAAACCGGTATACAACCAGCAAGAATGCCATCAAAAGTCGAACGCCTAGTCGGAGTATCCCCCGGAGGCTGCAGGCAGAAACTAGCCTGCAGCATTGGCTTCATCACCATTATAGGATCATGTTCACATACCCCATTCGAACAGTCCACAAATTCGCAGGATTTACCATATCCAGTGCCATTAGCATTCATATTAGTGCTATTATCACATTCAAGCCTAATGCTTCTTCTGATATTGGGATTAGCGGAAATCCCACCTCCAGCAGCGAATAACATCAATGTGTTTCTCCTTGATTTCCTTACCCTATTGATCCACGACTCCAGATAAGCTAAATTTGGAGGGTGAAACGAGGTCGGATATGGGATTGCTTTTTCTTGCCATGGGTAAGCCCTGGATTCAAATGTCAGCGCCGTGACATTGAAAAATTCAGGCAATTCAAGAAACGAAGTCCCGAAAATCGGCGGATCGTTCGACAACGGCTGGCTGAAATCCCACGCCGGGCGTGCCATTACCAAGAAATGATCGTGGCCCTGATTCTTTGTCCATATCGAAGGGTTGTCTACATGTACTAAATAATGAAACAAATCCAAGCCATGGTTGAAGCTGGAATTGACTTCAGGGCCGAAAAGGTATTTCAAGCCATCGATCCCAGCATAATACGGGATGTAAACTGCGTTTGCGAGATTCGGATCAGAGGTCAAACAAGGGTATTCAAGCATACGGCGATGGAATATGAGTTCAAGCATAAAAGGGTCGGTTCTGTACCAGCTGTGGGAGTTGTTGTGCGTCTTTTGGCCTAGGCCATGGTTGGAGAGATAAGGGCAGAAATCGTCGAACAGAGGATATTGGGAGCAGTTTGTGAGGAGATGGAGGTTGAATTGGGGCGGGAGGTGGCGGATGTGTATCCATTTGTTTGTGCAGTCAGATTCAGGATCGGAGTCTTGGGATTTGGTGGCGGCGACGAGGAAAATGAAGACGGTGGTGGTGAGTCTAAGTAACAGCGGTGGCGGTGGCGGTGGCGGTGGCCGTGGCATGGTGGTTATTTATTATGGTCGAGACGATTAGTTCATTGAATTTTACCCCTGGATAGATCTGTCGGTGATTCTTGTCGCTTTGTAAGTGGTCTCATCACCGAATCCAACGGCTGTAATTACAGTTTTCACTCTCCATCCTATTTGCCATTAATGTACGTGTAATGAACGTGGTCGTTGGAATCATTACTATTTGACTTTTAAAGCGTTAGATTCGTTTATCTTGACATGCACCAACTTTTTGACGTACCAAAAATTAATGGTAAACTTCACTTTCGGACAAACTAAAACCCAAATTTAATATTTATTGGGCTAAAATACAAAATAAATAAGTTTAGATGACAACTCAAAAAAAAAAAAAAAAAAAA
>NW_027360393.1:8552-21077 GCF_012295235.1 Primulina huaijiensis
TTATTATTATTATTATTATTATTATTATTATTATTATTATTTGTTCATAATGAAAATGTTAAAGCACAATCTGTCAAATTAACTCGTGTCCGATAGATATTAGGTTAATATTCAAGTGAAAAAATATTACAATTGAAAAAACAAATAAGTTATTGGTGAATTGGAAACTAGAATCCTATATATAACTAATAAAATAATATAACTAGTTTAATTTCCTATTAAAATAATAATAGATAAAATTCGATATAATTGTTTAATATAGTAACCAGCAGCCAATAATATTTAGTTTGTAAATGAACATTCCTTGATTATCTCCTCCTATCTCGACTCTTGCCTCGTCAAGGCATAAAATGGCATACGTTTCATGAAATATGTTGTGTCCATGAACCATACAAAACATGTCTCATCCTAACACATTCCGTGAATTCCGCAATTCTGAAACCGATGATTCTTTCTCATCATGTCCCCGTACCCCCTTGCTCGACTCCGCCCCGGTGCACCCGTCGAAGAACCGACGCAGACCCTCCACTGTTATCCTCCTCCTGATGTTGGGGATGTTAGGGGTAGCGTTACTTGTGGTGGTTGCAGTGAAAAATGGAAATGGCCCTGATGAGGAGGTTGTGAATCCATCGGATTGTGACGGGACGCGACTGTCGGAGAAGACGAGGCCGGTGGCGCGTGGGGTGGCAGAAGGGGTGTCTGCCAAGAGCTTTTGGTCATTGTTGCAGGCGGGGCCTACATATCCATGGACTGCTAAATTATTGGCTTGGCAAACAACTGCTTTTCATTTCCAGCCTATAAAGAATTGGATGAATGGTTTGATTCTCTTCCTATCTTAATCTTCTATTTTTTCATGGTTCGAAAAGCTGTCATTAAATAATTCCAGGCTGATGCATGTTTCTTCTTTGTTTCTTGGTTTTTTTCCGAATGCTTCGACTGGCATTGCTTTCATTGGGGAATATATTGGTTCGTCTTGTTTCAGATCCCAATGGTAAGTACATCGTGTTTATTTAAGAGAATGAAAGATACTAAGTAAAAGTAGATTGGATTTGTGTAACCAATGGTAAATATTATTAAGTGAAATTAATGGTATTTCCCCGTCATGATTCATTAGAATCTTTAATTCATGTAATTTTATTACTAAAATGAACTAAAACTCATCAATTTATGTTAGGTCCATTGCTATACAAAGGATGGTACCATTTGTTCTATCAATACAACCCATATGGTGCAGTATGGGGCAACATTGTTTGGGGTCATGCAGTTTCAAGGGACCTAATACATTGGCGCCACCTCCCGCTCGCAATGGTCCCTGACCACTGGTACGATATTAATGGTGTCTGGACAGGGTCCGCCACAGTGCTCGAAGATGGTCAGCTTGTCATGCTATATACCGGATCGACAAATGAGTCGGTTCAAGTTCAAAATCTTGCATACCCTGCTGACCCGGTGGATCCTCTCCTCGTCGATTGGGTAAAGTATTCCGGTAACCCGGTCTTAGTCCCTCCACCAGGGGTAGAAGTTAAGGACTTTCGTGATCCAACCACTGCATGGTTGACACCGGAAGGGATGTGGCGCATAGCTATTGGCTCTAAGGTTAACAAAACTGGGATATCATTGATATATGACACTAATGACTTTAAAACCTTTAAACTTCTAGATGGAGTGCTCCGGGGGGTTCCGGGCACAGGTATGTGGGAATGCGTGGATTTCTACCCAGTGTCCAAGATCATGGAAAACGGGCTGGATACATCGGTTAATGGTCCCGGAGTTAAGCATGTTATGAAGACTAGTCTTGATGATGACAGGAATGACTACTATGCTCTTGGAAGTTATGATAGTGATGCTGGAATATGGACCCCTGATGATCCAAAAATAGATGTTGGCATTGGGTTGAGATACGATTACGGGATTTTCTACGCATCAAAGACGTTTTACGACAAAGCGAAAAATAGAAGAATCTTGTGGGGGTGGATCAAAGAGACGGATAGTGAAAAGGCTGATATCCAAAAGGGTTGGTCATCACTTCAGGTAAATTAGCATCTTCACTTATCACATCATATTTAACCTGTAACTCGTTATGATGAAATGAATATTTTTAATTTGAAAAATAGGCTATTCCAAGGACAATATTGTTCGACAAAAAGACAGGCAGTAACATTCTCCAGTGGCCAGTGAAGGAGGTGGAAAGATTGAGGCAGAAAAAGAACGTTTTCGACAAGGTGGAGGTGAAAGCTGGTTCTGTTGTACACCTTGACGTTTGCTCTGCTTCTGATCAGGTTTGAAGCTTACAATTTTTTCGTATAGCTACAGAAAAAAATTGATGCTATTTCGAGTTTCTTTTGATTGGTTGTTTCCTCGTAGAATGATCATTGATATTTTGCAGCTTGACATTGCGGCCGAGTTTGAAGTGGATCAGGAGGCTTTGAGTGGCTTAGAAGGAACAGAAATGACCTACAGTTGCTCCAGCAGTGCTACCAGAGGTGCATTAGGACCATTTGGTTTGCTGGTTCTGGCCAATGATGCCCTATCAGAGCAAACTCCAGTTTACTTCTATATTTCAAAGGATACACAAGGAAATTTCAAGACATTCTTCTGTGCTGATCACTCGAGGTGAAATTTCAAACCTATAGGACGGATTTCTAGGGGGTGAAATTTTCATTTATAAGGACATTGATTATGCATAAAATTTCCAAATCTCTTCGTCTGATCAATCCATCTACTGTTGGATTTTCTCTTGTTTCTCACTTCATCCATAATCAAATCGAGTTTGAACATGATTATTTCCTCGTCACGTGTTCTGTTTATAGGTCTTCTGAGGCAACTGATGTGGACAAGAGGATCTATGGAAGCACAGTACCAGTACTAAAAGGCGAAAAACTATCTATGAGAATACTTGTAAGTTCGAATTGTCGGTAATCTTGTTGTTGCAAATTCAACAAGGGAAACAAAACCGTAAAAGCTGAAACAAATCTGGTTCTGTGCAGGTTGATCATTCGATAGTCGAGAGCTTTGCTCAAGGAGGTAGAACATGCATCACATCACGTATATATCCGACGAAAGCCATATATGAAGATGCGAAAATCTTCTTGTTCAACAATGCTACCGATGCGGGGATCACTGCATCTCTACAAATATGGCAAATGAGCGCTGCATATGCCCATTGACCTCAACTTTCCAGCCCAATCTTTATTCATTTACCGTTACCTTTAGAATGTATTGAGTTAAGCAATTCTTGTTATTATTTTTGTTCTATTAATAACGATGCATGTAGATACTTTCCATAATTTCAAGAGAGTTGTGTTTCTAATTTTTTTCAAATTGAAAATTCTTCGATTCATTTGTAATTTTAATCATATTCCATGATTTCCATTTCTTCAATTCATCCGATAACAAGTGACACTACACAAATCAAAAAGAAAAAGAAAAAGGAAAAAGTCAAAGGAGTAAAAAATGTGGCTTGAAGTAAGCGAAGCAAAACATATCCACAATTCTGTTTATCCAATTGTACTGTCTTTTTCCCGGCTGATCAAATTCCCAGAGCAAAATAAACTCTTTCTGGAAAATGGCGCTCAGTTCGATCTCATTGCTGCCCTTGAGTTCCATCAATAAAATTTCTTCCTCGAAAATTTCTGATAAAAATCTCACTTCTTTCCATGTCTCTTCAAAGCCCTCGTCTGTTTCTTGTCAATATGAAACTGAAAAGGGAAAACCTGGCACAGGTGATCTTCTTGCCTTTCTGTTAATTATTTTATTTGGGTATTTTATGCTCTGTTTTAAAACCTCTCTTAAGATTGTTTTATTGCAGTTTAATTGATAAATGATGGAATATTTCTTGATATTAATACTCCGATATTGCAGAGCCTAAGTGGTGGCGAAATTTTGTTTCAACATCTTTGGCGGCGGCGGCGGTGGCTGCATTTAGCTCTGACATACCAGCTGTTGCTGATCTTAATAAATTCGAAGCTGAAACTCGGGGTGAATTCGGGATTGGATCAGCTGCTCAATATGGTTCAGCAGACCTCAAGTGTGTTCTCGTCAAGATTCTTGTTCTGTATTTTAATGATTTGCTTGTATTCAAGAGAATTAACAGCCATGTTCCTTGTTTGTTTTTTATTTGTGTAGGAAAGCAGTTCACGTGAATGAGAATTTCAGGTAATTTTCTTCACATAAGATGAACATGAACTTTAGATAATCGAAATTGAGCTTGAAAACTATTGAATGCTTTCCGGAATTTAAATGTTTAATGCACAGTTCAGTATTCAGTGGCAACGATGAGTTTCTTAGTCTACGATTGCTTTTGCTCAATATTTCCTTTACACATTTGATTCATCGTTGCCTTCTATTCACATAAGTTGATATGTCTGATACAGAAGAGCCAATTTCACATCTGCTGATATGAGGGAATCGAACTTCAGTGGTTCAACTTTCAATGGTGCATATCTAGAGAAAGCAGTTGCATACAAAGCTAATTTCACGGGTACTTTTACTTTTCTTCCCAAAACTATGCACGAAAATTTGATTCCCGATTCCGTTAGGTTATACATTTTATGCCGTAGTGTGCGGAGCACTGAAGGATGTTTGGTATGAAACATTCATATGCCCTCTCGGAATTTGGATGTCTAACGAAAATAAGCAACTACGCGTTGGTTTTATCCGCAACAAGAACCAAATTATACACGGTTTGCTATAAAAACAACTACCTAATGATCCTGTGGCGTTAAAGAAAATTAGGATTTTTTCAGCCTCTGGACTAGGCATAATGAGCAGTTGAAGAATCTTGCTAGTGTTGTTTAATATCTGGTATTTGATTTTTTTCATCGGGGCATCTTGCGGACCTTGACTATGTAATCAATCTTAACTTATGGAACTAGCCTAGTCGGGGCTTTGCGAAAGAGGCAACTTCCCTTTCCTGACAGAATAATTTGCATCAACTTTAGGTTCTGTTTGAATATAATTAGCTCGCACATGATTGAAAGGTTTGTTTGTCGATAACTTGAGTCAATTATCTCTGGGCGAGATAGATGCTTGCGTTTTGAGCTTGGCCAGTTTCCTAGAGATTGCGTGATTCATATATCAGAGAGTTGAATACAATTTACTATCCTTTAACTTGTCTTAAAATTGTGCCTGTTTTCTGCAGGTGCTGATTTGAGTGACACCCTAATGGATCGAATGGTAAGCCAAGAAAACCTTGTGTTCTGTCAGTTAGTTTTTCTATCGATAAGGATTTAAATATAGCATCTTCAGTAATCTGAGAGATGTTTATTCAAAGGCTGTCATGCAATTAAGGAAACCTCATGACTCTTTATTTATATCTATTACACTTATTCATTCCTTGTATTTTTCCTTGCAATCATTGGTACCAGAACTCCAACCATGTTTAAATTTTTTATAATGACCCTCCTTGAGTGCAAGTGTGATACTTTATATAAATTTGTTAGAGTTTGTTGGTATTTATTATTCATGACAAGTCAATGTTGACCTGTGAACAAACGGTGAACTACTTTTTGTGACGTTTAGTTTGGTTTCTTGGGACTGCTAACTCGAAAGTCTTGAGAATGTAGTTTAAATGAATTCTAAAAATGTATTTGATAACATATGTGCAGGTACTAAATGAAGCTAATCTAACAAACGCTGTGCTGGTTAGATCTGTCCTCACACGGAGTGATCTTGGGGGTGCCATAATTGAAGGTGCTGATTTCAGTGATGCGGTTATAGACCTTCTCCAGAAACAAGTATATATTTATTTCAAAAGTTATTTGCTATACATTTCGTTTCCTTTCTTTTTTGTCACAAAAAGATTTATGAAGTTTATTATTATATATTAACACAAACTAGTGTATATATAAGACCTGAATTTTTGTGTATTTACAAGGTTAGAAAGACAATGCTTACATACGTTTGGGTTTTTATCCAGGCACTTTGCAAGTATGCGAGTGGCACCAATCCTGTAACAGGAATGAGCACCAGAAAAAGTCTCGGCTGTGGGAATACCCGACGAAATGCATATGGTTCTCCATCTTCTCCTCTTCTGAGTGCTCCTCCACCCAAACTCCTTGATCGTGACGGTTTTTGCGATCCAGAAACTGGACTATGTGATGCTAGCTGAATTACATTGATTTATGCATGTGTACATGAGGTAGAAGAAAATATGAGGCAACATTTGTTTTTTTGGGCCTCGAAACAGTCGGTACACGGGTAAATGGGTAATGTGTGTCAATTTTTTCAAGCATTATTTGTGCTCCTTTTTCATCAGTAAACCTGCTGTTTCACGTCTGATTATTATTATCTTGTGTCCATTATTTATGAAAACACGATCAATTCAAATTTTTGAAGAATTCAATATAGTTCTTTTACTAAATCTTTACACCCATCGGACTTGCATCAACTGATATTTATTTTCTCTAAGTTGAAGCTTGAACGTAATTCACATCTCAAGCAACTCAAATCAAATATATATTTGCATTAAAGAGCACTTGACAACTTCAGTTCGGTGCAGTACCATACATTCTTATTAGAAAGCTCCAGAAATTTATATTATCCTGAAGTATATATTATACATGTTATGATACCAATTTCTTTACTAACAATTTCTTGATCAATTTGGGAAGCTCGCTGATTCAGAAACCTGATCAGAATCCTCATTGGAATTGTTAACCCCATCTTGACTCAGCTGAGATGCAACAAACTTGTCGAGCAATCGCCAGTCAGTCACTTGCTCAAGTACGGTCTGATTGTTGTAAAGTGCGTTAGCATCCATTGGAATATTATTGCTTTCTTCAAGTCGTTCTTCTTGGAAACCATATGGGACGTCTACCGAGCTGCCACAGTGAGCATTATTCACTGTGGGTGGTGGTGGTATTTTTGGACTTTCTAGATAGGGAAGCTTGAGAAATGCTGCATCATGTTCAGGAATGTTGTATTGCGATTCGAGTTCTTGTTTGCAGGTATAGTGAGGATGAAATATTAGCTTAGGTGAATCGAAATATGGCATGAAGGAAACTCGATCGTCGCAGCTATACCAACGTACCGAGTCGTGTTCTTCGTCGTATCGTATGGTAGCAGCAATTCTTTTCTTGAACACCCTACACACTGCCCATCCTTCTTCCTGGTAAAATATGAGGATCATTATAATATTTCAATAAAAGAAAACCAAAAACTGTTCTCAACATGTAAGTTAGATTGGGAAAATGAATTTATCTGATGTGAAATTTGTATTCTTTAAATAATTAGGTATAAAACCTTTATCCTTTAAATTTGACAGGAGACATTAATCAAAACATGCAAGACATGCACTTGCCTGAGGAGTTCCATTTTCATCGGTTTCGAGTCGATATTCATGCATGATCCAGTTGGATTTTAGGCCGTTCGGGGCTCGACCTTTGTAAAATACCAAAGTTTTTCTCATGCCAATCAAATTATGCTTAGAATAGATAGCCTTGTCTCTTCCTGTAGCTTTCCAGAATCCAGCTTTAGTAGCTCGATTAGAGCGGGTTCCCGTTGGATATTTCTTATCCTTGTGGCTGAAGAAGTAATAATCATCCTGTTCTTCAGTTCCAATCCTGCACAGTTCTGGTTTTCATTCAAGGATTAAAATGAAATCGTATATGATCTTACCGTGAACACTGAAAGACGCTAATCAATTAAGCCGCTCACGAGTCACGACCTTTTTTGACTGACACGAACACGATAAATTTCATTTAGGTTGTATTTGGATGGATTTTGATTATATTTTTATGGTTAACAATGAAACAATATATTAAATTTTAAATTCATATCTAGCTTATTTACACAATTATAACACAAAGTATAATAAATTTGAAATGCATCTATTATGGGTGAAATTGAAATTTATCAAAACTAACATGAAATAGTATATAAACATGGAAGACGTTGATTTGAAATTTATGATATTCTTTCTTTAAACTACAAAAATATATTTGAAATCCACTAATCCAAGCATAATCTTACATTATATATACCATCAAAATCAAGGAGAGCCTGAAATGTAAATTTTTTTTTTTAAAAAAAATATAAAGATATACAAGATTCACAAAGTCGAGCTTGATGATCCTGAAGTGTAATACGAACGTACCTTGAAGATCCCATGGCTCTATTTTGTATAAATCGACATCTTTTATGACATCTAGATCAATTTCTATTGAAGCAATCTTTTTTCTGAGATAGTAATCGACTAATTCTTCATCCGTGGGGTGAAATCTAAATCCAGGAGGAACATTTGAAAAAGAATTCATTTTCTTCCAATATTGTCTCAGGTTCCACGCCTGCAACATGAGTTAAGAACGTTGTGATACTATTGAAGATATCAAAATTTCTAGCAAGAAAATAATTCGTTAATTTTATTTTATCTCATTTCTTGAAACACGACCCCATGCACATACTATTAATTTCTTACTAATGTAATTTCCTTCACGTGCATGAACCATTATAAAACGTACACAAGATCAGTCCAATATTGCCACAGCAGACGGACTATAATATTATTGAAAAAATATGAACTTTATAATTATTGATATAATATCAAATTTTAAGTTCTAAAATAATGAACTTATTTCATAAATAATGATAAAAAAATTATATTTTTAACTACTGATCATATAATACTCCACATTTTAGTTGTTAGTAACATGCTTCAAACATTATCGAGTATTTTGGAACAAAAAAAACATAATTTGCTATATATGGATATGTGTAATCATTTCATCTTTCTGTGTTTAAATAAAAACAAAATAAGATAGCTATATATAATAACTGGTAATTTCTTTGTTTATTTAATGAATGATGAAAAATGAAGAGGTATGTGATCCATTAAGTTATATTTGCCAGCCTCATGGGGAAAAACATGCAACCTTTAAATCACTTGATGATTATATATAGGTGTAGGTAAAAGCAACTCGAGTTTGCTTTTGCTCGAGGCATGAAAAATTAATAAAGACATTTTCCGCTCTTAAAAGTGAATACCCGATAAACAAAATAAAATAAACTTACATAAAAAAGATTTTGATTTTCTTTAATTGGTGGGAAATGAGCATTAATATTAGTCTAGCAAATTTTTTTTATATAAAAAAAATCACTTAACAATTAGCATAGTTATTGTTAATTCCATTAGAGAAGTTTTGGATCATTTAAACAAGAGTAGAATCGTAGTACATACACGGGATTTGTTTTATTTTGCATGTAGCGTTAAAAATATCAATATTACAGTTAATAATTAATGCTTTATAAGTAGAGTTATTCATAAATAAATAGGTCAAAACACAGAGAAAAGGCAGCAGGGACCTGAAAATACAGCATTAAACTAGAAAATAATACTTTATTTTGGGAATACAAGGGAAAGAAATGAACAAGAGCACGAATGTATGTATGTATATACGACGCTTTGATAAATACATATATAAAGAAAACTCGAATAACGTAACCTTCGACGTTTGAAACTCGCATAGGTTTACATATGTTAGACCAAGCAAAATCTATATATTAGTTCAAGATTTCAAACTTGGGAACCCATGATAATAAAATCATCATCTATATAATTATATGGAGAATAAGATGAAGAAAATCTTTGGAACTAGGTTTGGAACTGAAAATACCTTGCAGATCTGGTTTTATTTATGTAGCGACACCGTGGGATCGATTTAGGAAGCAGAAAGAAATGGCCAGGAAGAAAAATCCAACCCTTTTCCTCTGGATTTGAACTGATTTTTTTCAAAGAATGATCAGATCCTGAGGAAGTTGAGAGGAAAAGGAAAGGTTTTTTTTTTCCTTTTCTTTTTTGATAAAATGGAGGAAATAAATTAGATACATAGGACTATATATAAATGGTTAAGCTGTTGTAATTGAGATGATTTATTTTATTAATTTATAGAAGCTTATCATTTGTTTGGTTAAATGTTATTATAATAAATTATGTAATAATAAATAAATTAACTTAGTCTATGATAAATTAAATAGTTTTATGGGATGCGATCTATTTAAAAAAAGAAAGAGGAAATATAAGATAACAACAATTTAATTTTATAAAAAATATGACCTTTGTTTTCACTTGATCGGGTCTAGCATCAATCTATTACTGTTAATCAAGAGAGAGGACCATCAGGGTAACATATTTTGGTGGGAATGGTGACATCACTTTTAGTTTACCTAATACCTCATTATTTTTTAAGGAATTTTTTTTTGACGTTTATGTTCGTCTCTTTGCAATTTTGATCATCTATGTTTTTAAATTTCAATTTTAGTATATTATATATTTTTGTTCTTTTTTGTTTTTTTAAATTGTAGTTTTTTTTCGACATGACGTTGATGTGACACCAATGAAGTGTTGATGTTGTGTTGACGTGTGTAATATCATATCAGCACTCCGGAAGAAAAATTACTAAAATTTCCAAAAATTGAAATATGTAGGATTATAAGTACAATTTTCACACTTAATTTGTGATAAGAATTTGCTTGGATTATGGTAGTTCGAAGTAATACTATGCATTTTTCTTGTTTTGTTTTGTGTTTGCATCATGAAAACAATTAAAATAGGTTGGGATGCTTTTAGACAAAGAAAAAGACTAGAAAGATGAAGTTGATAGAGTTTGAATGAGCCAAAAGAATGCGAAAGTCATGTATGAGACGCCTGAGCATCTAGCATTAGGCGCACAAGTGCCCAAAAAATGAAGAAAAAAAGGAAGAAAATGGCGTGAAAGAGACGTCTTAGCGCTGCCTAAGTGGCGCTGAAGAAGGAAAGGAAGAAACTCGTGGGCTCGGTACCTAAACGCAGTCTAAGTGGCGGCTCAGCGACCAGACTGCGTGAAAAACAACTTCAGAGTTTCACCAAGACAACACTATCAAGGAGAATTTTAAAAAGGAGATATCATCATATAAGAAGGGGACGTCACCACACTTGCAGATAGACGTTTTACGTTCACTAAAAACACGTACACACGATCGAGGGACAAGGGTGAACGAGAAAGGTCTCGAGATTGAAGAACTTGGTACGAAGATGAAACTCAAAATCCGGTGACGGAAAAGCAACTTTAGCTTCGTCATTATCTTTCTTTTCTTCTCCAATTCCTAGATTAATGTTAAGATCTACAAACATGCTTAGTTTTTATATCTTTTGTATTATGAACTAAATTTCTATTATAGATTAATGATGTAGCCTGTGTTGAAACGATCTTTATGACCTTTTTATTTATATAATTGAATTCTTCTTCATTTAATTGTGCTTACTTGTTTTTAAAGTCTTCAATTTACTGATCATCTATAAATTGATTGATATTATAATTGAAATCTATCACTCATGAGAGATTATTGAAATTAAGATCATAAGAAACACATCATTGAGTATTTATATCAATCGACAAATATGTAATCTCATCGAAGTCCAGGTAACAATGATTGTTTACACATATCGTTTAACACTAGATTTTAAATAAGAATAGTAAAATCAATATTAGATGTAAATTCTATTTATCACTTTAGAAAGAAGAATAGAAATGATTAAGTGTTTTGGCTATTTAACTGGGTGAATTCATGATCAGTATAAATTCAGAAAAGAATAATTTTCTTGAAAAATCAAGTGAAATCAAAGACGCCGTACACTTGCGAGCGAAAATCATGTAACAAAGGACTAAAACTGAAATTTTATAATATAGATAACCAAAATCACAAATAAGTTAACATACGTGACAAAATTAAAAAAACAAATTTCCCTTTTTAAATCCATCTCCTATATTGTGTCCACTATTTAACGTGTGTGCAAGAATACTTAGTTATGATAAATGATGATACCTTAGTTTTTTTAAATATAAACCTTGTAATGTTTTTGAGTGAGGGGAAAGCTAGCTCTACGGGACAAAGGGAGGCGGTGGCCGGTGAAGCTGACATATTACACCAGAAACTGATATACACTACAGATGTACTGCACTTTATTTTGAGTGTGTTTAGTTGGGGATTAAATGATAAGTGTTTTACATCTAGGCTTATGAAATTTATTATCGAATTATATATAGTTGTTTATCGAGGTAATCTCTTTCTAATATAAATAGTTTGATTTCAATTCCAATATGAATCAATATATCAGATAATATTGTATAACATGAGGACAATTATTTGACCAATTGTTTGCTGACAAACGAATCAGCATGTTATATAAGTGCACACAATATGTGAATAAAAACGTGTATTTAATATAATGTAGGCAAAAACTTGTGTGAGACGGTCTCACGGGTCGTATTTGTGAGACGGATCTCTTATTTGGGTCATCCATGAAAAAGTATTACTTTTTATGCTAAGAATATTATTTTTTATTGTGAATATAAGTAGGGTTGACCCGTCTCACATATTAAGATCCGTGAGACGGTCTGACATGAGACCCACTCTAATATGTAAACAAATTATATTTTACAGAGTAGCGTGGTTTGCATGCTAATGTTCGAAAGTTTACTTCGTGTGCACCAAAAGATAGTTACCACGAGGTCTATCGTTATAATATATATATGTGTCTTTATATATATA
>NW_027360393.1:27365-42167 GCF_012295235.1 Primulina huaijiensis
AAAAAAAAAAAAAAACTATGATGGGGCTTCGATCAAAATTTGATAAATTAAACTTTTAATATTAAAAATAATGAAAGTTTTTAATAGTTATAGGATATAAATTTATCTCAATATTAAATATCTATAGACTATAATTAAATGTGTGAACTATAATACATAATTTTAGGATTATCTAATTTTATTAAGTTTTTTAAAAATAATATAAAATTTATGATCAGTTAGATATACAAAATTAATATTTAAAAATGATTTTTATGTCCATAGTTGAAATCTCATGAAATCTCTTAATTTTACAAAGATTTCATATAGTTATATTAAATCCATCAAATATCAAGGCATTCTTAAATTCTATATTTCCAAACAACATGAAATGGAATTTCTAATTCCAATCTCTTCAAATCCAATTATCTCCCTCATTCAAACACACTGAGATGAATGCGAGGATTATTTAACTAAATGATATTTGTTTGACTATAAATATGAAATCTAACTTTTTCAATTTTTAATTTACTCATTTTTATTCTTAGTTTAGTTTTCGTATTTCATGTTTGAAGGTCATTCTTAAAAAAAAATTGAAGATAAATGTTATTTCAAATCCTCATTCAAATTTCTCTCCATAAAAATAAATACATACAAACCAAACCCCACCCAACATAGAAAAAATAAAATTGAGAAGTAATTATATTTATTGCTTTTTATTTATTTCCAGAAACCAGAATAAACAAAGCGCCTGTATTTTTCTCCTTTTTATTTGTGAAGTCTGATTTTATTCAACATTTTGCAGGTTGGCAAGTTTCCATGGTTGTAGGAAAATCAAAAGCCTTTTCAGAGAGAGCGTGGGCGATAGTCCAACAGATGACTTCGAATCAATATGCAAAACAGACGGGGGCTGCAATAAATGGTGTCGTCCCAAATGTTACAGCGCATACGGGGACTTTGTTTTTGCGGACGAGATGACTAGAATATTATATCATCACATGACTGAATGACCCTACGTAGGGCCGGATCTTTTATGAAGTCAAGGAGGCCACCGTCTCATAGCCCAGTCCTCGAGGGAGTCCGACATATATGTTTTGAGTTGATGACTTACTGCAATAATTTTTTTGCCCAATATTAAATAAAAAGAAGAGTAATTTAAATATTTTTTTGTTTATAATGGATCAAAATCGATCTTTTCTTCAAATTCGGTTTGAACAATTTAAACAATATCAAGAGACTTTGGAACATTTGTTGAGTTTGGAGAAGCTAACGAGTTAGTCTTTAACTAGCTTGATGAAGTATTGTACAGAGTTTCAATAATTTTTAAGATGCTACCGTGTTTGGGAAAAATGAATGATTTATTCTCAAATACTTATATTGCATATAAGATTTTGTTAACCATCTTAATAGCAGTTGCATAAGCAGAAAAAAGCTTATCGAAGTTGAAGGTAATAAACATTTATTTTTGATCAATTATGTCACAAAATAAACTAAATGAGTTAGCTATGTTGTTGATTGACAAAAAAATAATCCGAAAATTACATTATACAAATTTGATATATTTTTCTTTCTAAACTTGCAAGACGATTATTATTTATGTAAATATTTCAAATATTTATTGACTTGTTTTTTTATATAATATATTGTTTCTTGTGTATTTATGTATTATTTATTATATTTATTACTTGTTAACTGAATTTTAAGATTATTTATATCAATAAAAAAAAACCCATTTTTAAAATTTTGCACTTCAGGCCTCCGAACACAGGTACGACTTCACACCCTACGTTTAAGCTTTTCATTTTTGGTTCCAAATTTGTATGTAAACTTATGATCACATACCACCGACACAAACGGTCTAGCGTTGGAATGGGATTTTGTCAAAAAGATACTACGTCTCAAACGATCCCTCGTTCTTACGGGGACGTCGTTTTAACTCTCATCTGCAAGATTCAAATAACGATTCCAAATTAGAGTATAAATTTGTGCCAGGACCGATTCAAACAACTCCCAAGTTTATTATGTTACAGGAAAGGTTATCCAGTATTAACAATTACAAATAGTTGCAATGACTAGGCACTATAACCAGATGTCATAGGATTCCATTTCGTGAAATTGTGTCTGCCACAGGCAGCCATACAAGCTTCCTCCATTTTTGCACTGGAAACCCCCTTATTGCACATGTTAGCAAATGCTCGCATGTGTTTCATGCCATACTGAGTTAATGAACCACAATGTGCCTCAAACAACCGAACCTGAGATGGACTCGTTTCAACATGACATCGAAAAAAAATTCAAGAAACATCTGCACAAGCTAAGTGATTAAAAAAACAAAAAAAGCTTACCATTGATTTCAAACACTCCCAGTCATCCACTAGCGGCAAACCACGGCCTCTCACGGAACTCAGAACTGACGGGCCATTTTCTGGACCAAATAAAACTAGGCCAATGATATCTATGCTGCCATCCAACCGTTTTCTGTGCAGTATTGTGTCGGTTATCTGCTTCATAAGTTCCGCCTTTTCCGTAGGGTCTTTTATGACTTTGTACTGTGAATATAACATATTCCTGTTCAGGATATAAGCTACCTAGTCTCTATGACCTATCCAAACATTTTACGGAGGGAAAAAAGAAAAAAGGAATGCTTGAACCACGAAATGTTGAACCCCATAGGCTCGAGGCCTCGATTCCTATTTTTGTTAAAAATGGCTTACCCTTTCCCACAGAAATAGGAGATCTGCGTCCCTCTGGTTGACAACATCCATGTGAGATCTGGTGTGGTGTACCCTGTTTGGCGGAAAGTCCATGGTTGCAGGATCAAAACCTTGAAACAGAGATAGCTTCTCGGGTTTAAATTCCTTGTTTCCATATTCCATCACATGAGATCCAGTATTGTAGGTATTATGGTTAGACGTTCTGTCCTTCACCTGCATAAAATGCGTTTTAAAAATTCACATGTTTTCCTAGCATGGAGTTAGCAAGCATTTGATTTGAATATCACCTGTTGATATTGTTGCCCTATTGTCTCTCTTTCGAGGTTGTGAGATTCACTATAGCAAAAATGATTTAGAATGAGTAGAAGTCACTTTCCAAATTCCAATAGTTAATGCTATTAGGGAATCTCAGCTTCAACAACTATTCAACCTTTGCTGATGCACAATATTTACGAAGAATCAAGATATTGCAAAATGCAAGATCAAATATCTAGATTTCCTCGAGAAATCACTTTCAACCTGCATGGCACCTCAAAGAACTGATGCACCATATTTACGAAGAATCAAGATATTGCAAATTGCAAGATCAAATATCTTAATTTCCTCTAGAAATCACTTTCAAGATGGATGGCAACAGAAATTCTTTGAATGTTCATAAATCACCAGTGAAGGAAAGTTCATACAATCAGGGCATTGGCTGTGTAGCTCCATCAATAATTTGAAAAGCAAATATACAAGGACAACATTAAACAAAAAAATTCTAATACCTGTCTTCCATCCAAGCAACACTATACAAATCTCCCAAACATGTGATATACTCCGGAGGTGGAGCAGGATCCATCCCTGGACAATAAGTTCCCCAGCTATTCTCTTCTACATTTGATGCAGTTGTCACATAGATGTTCAGGTTATCTGGCATCATCCCTTCAAATAAGCTCCCACTCTCGCAAGCTTCAACATATATAACCTATAAATTTACATTTTAAGTTCACAGGTCAGCTTATAAGAAGAACCTGACAGGTAGAAAATTATGACATGACACACCATTCAGTGAGATAAAACAAGGGGGCTGAGGAGACTAGGAACATCCATAAAAATTATAATGATAGTGGCAAAAGCCAAATTTTTGGAAAAAGAGACAGAGTGTCATTACTCTTGTTTTCAGCACCTCTAAGATTTTAGTAATTAAACAATTCATTTCTCAACCAGCAATGCTCGAAAACAAGTCCAGAATCGTGAAACCACTTGCCATTTCTCCGTAGGTTCCAGATGCATGCTTCTTTTTCAGAACTTCAACAAAATCCTTTGCATAAAGGTATGGCATGTTCGGCATTCCTGAAATTAAAATAAAACAAACCACAATTTTACAATTCGGTAAATAACACAATACTAGAGTCCAATTGATTTTTTAGTGATCAAGTATCAAAATAATTTACCTAGGACTCCTGGGCCACCATGATCAGAATAGTATATAAATATTCTCTCATTAGGTTTACTATCGACAACTTTCCCGCTTCCACCTTTTACAGAACTTTTGTCTCCAAGTATCACTGCATATAAGTTCTCAGCAGTAACTTGGTCACCAGTGTAATCCTATAACAAGCAGCCGTCGAGGATATTTAGAATAAAGTCGTCAACTTGTTAATGTCAACTTATATTAAAAATCACTCTCAACGCCAACTTGATTTTTTCGAGCTCTACCATGTCTGAAAAAATCAAAGATCATTTTCCCAACTTCACAAGATGTTTTCAAATTTTATCCAGAAATACATTATTTCACCTGTCACAAATTCTTGTCTATTCCTGCATATTATAAAGCAAAAACATACAGTAACATAACTTTGACCTAACACGCATGAAACAAAGGAGTAGATTGAGAACTAACCAGGAGCTTGAAATATAATGCAAGAGTGACATATGCTTATTGTTGTCAAAACCACTTGCAAAACTGATCGATTATACCACTATTTGTTTTAGACAAAACAATAGCATATCCTAGACCAATAATAGTTCCAAACCATCAATAGCCTGGTATACACGATACTACAGCATTTCTTAACTGTAGAAATAAGATATATACAAAGAATAACTTTAACCGACAAGCAAAAATGTATGAGCAAATTTCTTTTCATGCAAATTCAGAATACCTTTGGAACGCCTTCGTAGACATCCCCACCTGTCGGATGGTTGATAATAACTCCTTTCCTTGGATTTAAATCATTATTTGCGATATCATCATACATGAAAACTATGATGTTCTCATCTTTCAGACCACCTCTTTTCAGTATCTGGTATGCATGACAAATATCAGCCTGCATCATCAAAAACGTGAAGTTACAAATCGTAGCGTTAAAATTTTCGATAAAACAGCAATTGGTACTACAAAAGTCGGGATCCAAGATCAAGTCCTCGACTCCATGAGTTGTAAATTACTGCGATAGGGATCGTTTTGCAAGTAATAATTGTCCCCACAGAGAGCAACTCGTGGCAGTTGGACTACTATACACTCTTTCGAACATTATTAATAAATATTAACTAAAGAACATAGCCAAGTGCCCAAAGGTTCACTAAATACGTCATGAGTGGCGCCTCTGAAATCTGAATACACCTCCACCGTACAAGTTCATGACTTGGATATTACTTCCAGATATAATTCTTTTTCTCCTACTTTCTAGTTTATATACGATGAACGTCACGTACGTGTTGAAATAGAACTTCTATTATGACGTATCTCCCAATCTCAAGCATGTGGAAAAAGTGATTTCAACACAAACAGATAATAATTGGCATTAAACGCCAACAGATTTCAGCAAAAATAAATCCGATCCTGAGGATTTTATAACCCATTTCTTACTACTTTGACAAAAACGCAAGAGAGGAAAACTCAGACGACTTCCCTTTCTCTGTTCAAAACAGAAATTCTTTTTACACGCTATTCGAATTTAACGGATTGAGAAGTTGAGGTGATTTAAAAGCAACTAGAAAACGAAAATCACAAAATATAAACACCACATATAATTAATCTCACACCACTTGGGATGTAATTACGGTCAAGAAAGTGATAAACATTTTAATAAAAACTTCACCTGATGTCGATAATTCCCATACCCATTCGAACCCGCCACCAGCACCGCCCATCTCGTAACTTTCTCCACCGTTTCGGCTCCCTCCACCGGCAAACGAATCATCGGGTCCCATGGGTCTTGCCACCTTATTCCTCTAACTTCCAAAGACAGCGCCACTACCAGAATCATCACCACCAGAATGGAAGTAAAACGAGAAAGCGCCATCTTGAAATGCAACACACATACTCAGTGCGTGCTTTTGTATATGTTGAAGATGAGTGCAGCCATGCAAAGCTGAAGAGTGACACCTGGGAGGGAAGAATGGGAGGTGGGTCCGCAACTGGAGATTGAGTAACATGTGGATACGCACGGGGAGATTGTAAATTTGTTATCAATCATTCAAAGATGTGATCTGGCGTATCGAGACATTCTAGGCCTCCGTGTTGGGTTTTTTAAACAATTTTTAAGAATTTTTTAAGAAAAAAACGTAGAATATAAACCAAAATATTAAGTAGCATATATTATTCAAAATATTTATGACGTAATAAAATAACATATAATTTTTTTTCTAAATAATCACCTTAATATTATAACAGCTTGCCATTATAGTAGTACACAATATTCAAATAATAATAGCCATCATCATTATTCTCTAAAATAATTTGTTATTAATTTTTCTCTTCCATACAACCATTTATTTTTTTACAAAAATTAGAACAAGAGGTATTATATATCATTTATAATTATAATATATTAAATTTATGACCGATGTCATTAATGTATTTTTCATGAAAACAATATTTTAAGTGATGGTCAAATTATTCCAGAAAAGTGTAATATTTAAATTTAAAATATAAATGACTGGAACATTAAAATTTGTAAGAAGAAATAATATATGTCATCTGGAATATATTTTAATAATATACGATTTCATAAATTTATTTTCCACTAAAAAAAGCTTAAATAAATATTCAAAACATTTTTCATGAACAATTCCAATTGATTTTGTTTGCATTCTCATGAAAAAAATAACGACCAATTATTTTTCAGAGACTTAAAAATTGGACTTTATATATATATATATTTTCGCCCTTTTGGATTTGGATTGTAATAAAGATTAGAAGTTAATGAAATTGGACTAATCCTTTTGGGCCTCTTAATCACTTTATGTTTGGTTTAGTAACTATTAATAAATTACGTTTTTTGGGCATATGAAGATGACTAAAATAATTACTTTTGATTATTATATTATATTATTGTAGTATAATTTTATGACTTATTCTTGTGCGTTTTAGATGCTAAGCCACGGCACTTAGATAAAGTCATAGAAAATGGGAGAAATTGTGTTTACATTACAAATAGAATAAATTATAATTAATAATATTATTTATCCTATTTTACTGTTTTTAACAACGTACTCTTTGGTGTAAAACACCACGCATAGTTGTTGTTTTCAGTCTCTATTAAAAAAAAACGTTTCTTATTATCCATTATTGAGATTTGGGCCCGGAAATGTAGAATCATTTGGACTGGACCGAATCAACTAAATTTGGATTGGGCCAATCTTTTACTTTTTCAGGTCAGAATATTCTTTTACATTTACAGCAATTATTACTCTACAATGTTCTACTGCGTGTCCCGATCTTTCTAGAAACCCCCGACCGAAACCTCTAGGAACTCCACCTTTTTTTTAGTTTCTCCACCATCGTAAACCCTAATAGTCCTCCGCCCAATCAATATCCTTTTAGCACTCAATTCTCTTAATTGTTGAAACCACTCATGGCTGACGAAGCCAAGACCAAAGGGAACGCTGCATTCTCTGCTGGAAATTTCACCGACGCCGTCAGCCATTTCGCTGAAGCCATCAACTTGGCCCCTACCAACCACGTCCTATACTCCAATCGATCCGCCGCCTTTGCTTCCCTCGGTAATTTCTCCGAGGCCCTTTCCGATGCTCAGAAGACCGTCGAGCTTAAGCCCGACTGGAGCAAAGGCTATTCTCGTCTAGGTGCGGCGCACATGGGCCTTCACAACTATGACGATGCTGTATCCGCTTATAAAAAAGGTATCGAGATCGATCCCAGCAACGAAGCACTGAAATCGGGATTGTCCGATGCCGAGGCGGCATCTGTCAGGGCCTCAAGGCCTAGGACGGTTCCGGGAGCTAGCCCATTCGGTGATGCTTTCGGTCCGGAGATGTGGGTGAGGCTGGCGAACGACCCTACTACACGGGGGTTTCTTCAACAACCAGATTTCGTGAAGATGATGCAGGATCTTCAGAAGAATCCGAATAATCTCAATTTGTATTTGAAAGATCAGAGGCTTATGCAAGCTCTGGGGGCTTTGTTGAATTTGAAGTTCCAAACAAGGTCACCGGAGGAAGATGCGGAGATGCCGTCGGCTGCAGATTCCTCTTCATCTACTGCTGGTGGGTCAACGGAGTGGAAGAAGCCCGAACCTGAGCCTATGCCTGAACCCGAAACTGACCCAATGGAGACTCAGGAGAAGGAGAAAAAGGAGATTAAGGCCCAGGCCCAGAAGGAGAAGGAGAATGGAAATGCTGCGTACAAGAAGAAGGATTTTGAGACCGCAATTCAGCATTATTCTAAGGCCATTAATCTGGACGATGAGGATATTTCATTCTTAACTAATCGAGCAGCTGTTTATTTGGAGATGGGCAAGGTTTATTTAATCATTCCCTATTTTGGTTTGTTTTTAATGCAATTTTCTTCTGATATCTAGTATTTTGGCGGTCAGTTTCCGTGGTAGTGTTGACCCTTTAATAGGAATAGGAAATTTTCATTACCTTGAGCATTAGACGTGGAGCAAAATTGTTGAATATATTTCTATCGTAGGTTAAACTAAAAGTAAGTAGTGTAGTGTCGGTAAATAATTGGTTTAGCTATGTCTAGTCATTCATTTGGAATTTTGAAAGTGTCAGCACAATCCAATTATTGCCAGCTAGAGCTACTAGCATATCTTTATTAGAGTGATTTGAGATTGTAAAATGTGCATGTTGTCTAATTTTTAACATCAAACTAATTAATCTGTATGATAATCTGACGAGCTTAAGGTATTATCAAATGATTTGATTTATATATTAGGGGCACCATATTCTATTCTCGTATGATTTTTCTGAACTATGTGTGTTTGCTTGCTCTTAATGCCCATGCTTGATCTAGCTGAATTGGTCGCTTTTATGTTCATTTTACAATGTTAATCAATAGTTCAGAAAAAAAGATATATGCTCGTGAAACTTTTCAAGTGTTTACAACTAGACCACATGAAAAATTGTAAATATTTTCTTCTTTGTCAGATTCTAATTTGATCTCATCTTCCGTATCATAGTTTTCAATCGCGTGTAGAGCAAAGGCTACCCGTGGCTATAGCAAGTTGCTTAGTAAGGGCTATTTGAAAGTAAAATGTAAAAAATATATAAATATATAATATATAGCATATAATAACATAAATCCAGACAGTTTTTGAATAAATAACAATAAATATAAGTCCGAAACATATAAAACCACAATTCTAAAATAGAAAACATAATCTACTATTCATCTTCTTCATCAAGATCGAGACCATTTTCTTCATTTGAAATTGCATATCGTTCGGCATCATTCTCTTTTTCACTTTCTTCGTTAAGGTCGAATTCATCTAAGATCAATTGTAGTAGATGTTCTTATAGGCCTTTTCCCTTTGGACTTAGATGTGGCCGCCTTCGAGCTTCTTTTAGGTGTAGATGTGATCGTCTTTGAGGCCCGTGTAGATGTAGGGGTCGCCTTCGAGGCCTTTTTTGGATTTCCTCAATGTATAAAGAGCTTCATCTACAACATTTCTAACATCTTGCCAATTGAAATCATAACCATCGTTAACAAATTCAGGCTCTTCGTCCTCCAATCTCCTTACCTAACCGTTCATTGTCATCAGTTATTTCATTCAATATGATAGGATCGATGGTATCACGACTATCGTATCTATCTTTAGAGCTCCGTTGTACTTAATGAAAACCAAATCGTTCAGGCGATTTTGCTCCAATCTATTCTTTTTTTTTTGGGAATGAAGCTGCATTTATTTATATATGTTTATCAAGTCATGAGGCACAAGAACGATTTCTTAAAAAAAATGTTCTGTAGCTTTGCTTTACGATAGCGCTCGCTACTTCGAAATGCACCCGTAGCCTCATGGCTTCGCTACAAATTCATTTTCATTAGGCTAAACATCATCATTTGTATATATTTTTCAGAGTTTTTAATTGATGTAAATTGAAAGTGTTTTAATTTAAGCGGTTAAGCGTGTTGAATGACGCTTAATGCAGTCAACCTCCAGTCGACCGTTTTCCCTTTTTTTTGCCGAAATTGTAGTGTTTTTGTCATGTTTCGCTTTTTATCTCGTTCAATCTGCGTTTAATCCCATTTTTTAGAACATTGGTATGGAGTATCAGTCTTTTATTAATTCACAAGGGCCAGAATAAAAATGACCCTGTTGTTGTCTATCATTTTTTATGTTGCATGTGAATAGTGTTTGTATATTTAATTCTATCAACATTTTCTTTGCTTTGTTCGGCAAAACGGCGGTGTCTTTTGTCTTTTTGCCCCAAGGCAGCCGTATTTTGTGACTGTTTCTCCTTACTGTCCCATACTGCAAGTAAAGTAACATATTTTCTAGCTATTGTGGTACTTAATTTGCAGCTTCATGTCTTCATTTTGCTATTGATTTAGTACGAAGACTGCATTAAAGATTGCGACAAAGCTGTTGAAAGGGGCAGAGAACTCAGATCAGATTTCAAGATGATAGCCAGGGCCTTGACTAGAAAAGGAACCGCCTTGGCGAAGATGAGCAAAACTTCTAAAGATTTTGACATTGCCATTGAGACTTTCCAGAAAGCCCTTACTGAACATCGAAATCCCGACACTCTGAAGAAGCTCAACGATGCTGAGAAGGCAAAAAAAGATCTAGAGCAACAAGAATACTTTGATCCGCAAATAGCTGATGAGGAGCGTGAGAAAGGTAGGACAGCCTTTTCTGCTCATCTAGTAGAATTAATCGCATTAGACAGTAGTTATTAGATAATTTTTTTTGTTCAATTGCAGGCAATCAATTTTTCAAAGAGCAGAAATACCCTGAAGCTGTCATGCACTATAACGAAGCGATAAAAAGGAACCCAAAAGATGCCAAGGTACTTTACACTCAGTGTTATGAGCCTGTTTCTGTGTGTACAGCTTCCTAGATGTTTTTATCATTTTTTATTTTATCGAATTTGCAGGCATATAGCAATAGGGCTGCTTGTTATACAAAACTTGGGGCTATGCCCGAGGGACTCAAAGATGCTGAAAAATGTATTGAACTCGATCCAACTTTTTCGAAAGGTTACACCAGAAAAGGTGCCATCCAGTTTTTCATGAAAGAGTACCAGAAAGCATTGGAAACATACCAGGAGGGTTTGAAGCACGATCCTCGAAATCAGGAATTGCTTGATGGTATCAAGAGGTAGTTTGATTATTGCTTCTTTTTGTTAATGTTTCAACTCATGCTGCTGCTATGAGTCGTTTTAATTCCTATAGCATAATTATTTGGAGCCCATCCTGTTTTCTTGCAGATGTGTGGAGCAGATAAACAAGGGTAGTCGTGGAGATTTGACCCCAGAGGAATTGAAGGAGAGACAGGTAAACGCACTTTACTTTCAGCATCCTTGTAATTTAGCTATGACTACTATTCTGATTATATTTATGCGCTCTATTTACAGGCTAAGGGGATGCAGGATCCAGAAATTCAAAACATTTTGACAGATCCAGTAATGAGACAGGTACGGGTGAAGGATTCTTTTGTGTGCTGAACCCCTCACCATTGGATTATGCATATCTCACGGACATGTCCGGTTAATCTCATGATCAAATGGTGTTGAATGCACTTGTTGAGTATCACTGTGATAGGCATAGAGTTATATTGGGCATGATTTTCTCTAAAACTTTTTGGCCCCATTTCTAGTTTCAATAGTCATAATGACGATACTTCTCGAGGTTGAGTTTTTCGGCTTAGTTAACTTATTGACAATTTGACATGTCTCAAGGTTAGCCTTAACCTTTGTTATTATTCAAACATAGTTGGTCTTATTGTATTCTGGCTTGAGTATTGATTATAGATGTGATGCTTCTCGTGCTGGAATAATAATAGGTCCTAGTTGACTTCCAAGAGAATCCGAAGGCAGCACAGGAACACATGAAGAACCCTCTGGTGATGGACAAGATACAGAAGCTGATAAATGCAGGAATCGTCCAAGTCAAATAAGCAAAACTCGACAGGATACGGAGGAAGGAGCAGTAATTAGATATCTATTTAATGGAATTGGTGTGACCTGTCGCATTTTTACAGTTCCGTGGTATTTTGATCCATGTCCCTTCTCATATGTTTACTCACATTTGGAGCCTGTATGACGGAGTTGCTACTCACAGATTAAGCTTAATTGAGACATTTCCTGTTATGATTATTGTCGTTGATCCTTTGGTGGAAAGTCATTTTAGATTTGTAAGTTGGTGTGTTGGTATTTTTATGCATTGATTTTCTATTGGAGCCATTTCATGTGAAGCACTTTGGCTTGGTTACACCTCTCTGACTTGAAAAAATGGATGTGTTTGTCTGGGTCGATTTTATATCAATGGAGTTATGTGATTTGATATTGTATCTGAAATTTGGATGTTAGATATCATTTATGATCAATTAATTTGAAGTCTATTCAGTGACTTGCATTTTTTTCCCCAAAGAGAAATTGATCAGCGTGTACGCTGTTTTGAAAAATGAATTCGAGGATTTTATTAATGGCCATCGGGTCTACTTTTTAATTCCAGGAAGTTTTGGGGTCCGTTTATTGAAGAGGGATTTGGAACGACTGAAACAAACTGTACTGAAATAAAAATAAATTTGAGAGAAAAAATAAATCAATATTTTTTTCTTGCAAAAATATAAATGTATGATTGGAATACATAATTTGTCGACAGGAAAAGATGATAAAAATTTCTCGAATATCATTCATAAAAAACTTTAGTAGAGAAAAATATGTACAAAGAAATATGAATAGATCTCACGCATATCCAATGAAATATTGGATACCTTTAGTGCTGGATTGTATAATTAGATGTCCAAATCTAAAATCGATTACATTTCTTAACTTAATTGTCATCATATTATTTTTATTTATGCATCCACCGTTTTCATGGATGAGTTTGAAGAGAATGCGATATATCGAAACAGAGTATTCCCCCAAATTGACATTTTAATTTTATAATCTTCTAGTATTTTATTTAATTATATATATATATATATATTATTAATGATGTTTTAAAAAGGTATAATTTATATTTAGTTTAGCACATTAATATAAAACCTTCAACCAGTACAAAAACAAAAATTTCACGTGGCAAGTAGGTTTCACATGGTACGCACATCAATGAAGCAACGCTAGTCAAACTCATCTTGAAAAATAGAAGACTGATATATTATTTCAAAATTATATTCCGACATATGATGTATGTTTGATTTTTTTATTTTTATTTTTTTGGAAAAAACGTTTTAATTATGTCGAATCAAACAAAAATTATATCACTTTTTTAACAAAATGTGTTTTACGAGTTATTTTAAAATTTAGTTTCTCAAGTTAAAAAAGTTTATTAGCTTAATTTATGAACCCACCCGAGATGAAAGTACGTTGTTTTCATATTCTAAAAAAATATTCTAATATTAATTTTTAAAATATTAGGTTTGCTTTGATTTTTTTTTTTTTTTTTGTAATTTCAAAGTTAATTGGCAAATTAAATCGTATTCAAAGTTTTGAGTCTTACAACAAACTAAATTATTTGTATTTTTAATCCTTGTAATTGTTGGGAGCACGTGGGATGATTGATTCACTTGAGAAAATATAGTATATAGACGTACTATATAATTGAGTTTTCATTGAAATAGAAATTGGTCAATGCAAAATCCACTTGCGCATTTGGGGGACAAAGGTTGAATTTTTTCCACTTTTTGCAGCAACAATTGGACTGTGGTTTTGGTGAGGGTCTACCCAATCCGATGACTTTCCCGCACACGTTGAGAAGTTCTCCCGGTAGAGGATAGAATGAAACATTACAAGAAAACAATCTCCAAATCCTAATAGTTATTACCTCATGTGAACCACAAACAAATTACACTAAACATTAAACACAAATCTGATAAGAAACCTTACAGAGTTACATTACTCAGTTTATTCAAACCACCTCTGCAATAGTAGGTATCTGATCATGGTAAATTAACACAAAATGAAAGGCGATCGAGTTCATGCATGCGTAGCTGCAAAGCGATTAACCAATGCAAGTGCATTACTTGTAACTTGTGCGCAATACGAGACTCTACTCCTTATAGCCACCTTCGCGTATCCATCCGTGGAAGACCCCGAGAATCCATCCAGGCACGTAGTTTGGTCTGTCAGAGCCGAGCTAACCCATGTCTGCACGTTGCTAACGTGCCATAAGAAATCCTGATTCTTCATACGACGTTTCATCCCCTCAAGCTCCTTTATTGAACTGGTGAGCTGATTGACTGCGTTCCCTATATTGTCTACGCAATCTTTTGTGGCTCGGAACACAATCGGTTTCATTCCCTTTCTGGTAAGAAGTTTGGAGACGAAGCTAGACACATATAGGGCTCGACTTAGACTTATTGAAAGAGCAATTTGAGCTAGGTTCCAGGGGCTTTTCTGGATTGTGGTGGAGTAATTGGAGAGGCATTGGATGCAGAGAGCCGGATAGCGAGTGGATCCGCATTCTTCTTTGATAAACTCTATGGGATTAGGGTTTGAATGAAGAGCGAATTCTGCTGATATTTTAACAGGTATGTGTTGCGAAGATAAGAGAAGAAATGCCAAGAAAATGATGTGTTTTGCCATTATAATTTCGAAGTGTTTAAGCAAGTGTGTTCGGGGAGTTTTATGCTGAGTTTAGAGGAGCTTCTTTGAAGGGCCACCTAACCAATTTTTTTTTTTTTTTTTTTTTTTTTTTTTTTTTTTTTTT
>NW_027360394.1:0-6748 GCF_012295235.1 Primulina huaijiensis
GCTCCTGGCACTAGTGGAGGAAGTGGGTGCTATACACCGTCACCTATCCCTGATCCAATTGCCGAGTGGAATGCAGATTTCGAGGGGCCAACCAGGCACAAAGCCTTGGCCTTCTTTCATCGTCGATCGTTCCAGGCTCCACAGCATATGGGAATGGAAAATGACTCCTCTACACCACAAACTTACCTCAACAGGCGATTCAGTGTTTGTGAAAAAACAATTTTTGGCCATAGACACAGCGACTTTGACCCAAATATGAGATGGGGTTATAGGCCAAGTGACTGTTCTTCCAGTCAGCGGCCAAGTGATTGTCGCCCGAGTGACTATTCCTCTGGTCATCGACCAAGTGACTATTCTTCAAGTCGGCGGCCTAGTGACTATTCTTGGGGTCAGAGGCCTAGTGATTTCTCGAGATTGGAGTCTGATGAGGATTATTTGCCTGAGGATTCACCTAGTACGGTGTTGAATACTCCAATGTCATACAGTGCTAATCAGGGGGAAGATAAAGCTATGATGCCCGAATGCTCTAGATATTCTTTGGTGGCAAGCAAGCAAATGGTCGGCATTTTTCTAACTGTTTGGGTTCGAAGTGAATTAAGGGAATTTGTACAGAACATAAAGGTTTCTTGTGTTGGTCGAGGATTGATGGGTTACCTGGGCAATAAGGTAGTCGTTTATGTTAATATAGTTATTTTTGCTTGTATTTAGGCAATTTAAAATAATTAACTAAGGGCAGTATTGTTCTTTTGTGGCAGGGATCTATTTCAATCAGCATGTTGCTGCATCAGACCAGCTTTTGTTTCGTGTGCAGTCATTTGACATCTGGTCAGAAGGAAGGTGATGAATTACGAAGAAATGCCGATGTCACAGAAATCTTAAGAAAAACAAGATTCCCACGTGTTAACTGCATCAATGATGAGAAATCCCCAGAGACAATCCTTGGACATGAGTAAGATCTTCTTAGACATTTGGTTTGTTTTAAGTAGGTAATTTTTTTTAATCTTGATCAGCAGCTAAATCAGGGGTATTTTCTCGCTGTCGAGTACCTTTGAGCATAGTCGAATGGAAAATTTTCGTTCAACTATTCTTGTGCTTATCATTGGTTAACAAGGCCTTTTCACTGATAATCGATTTTTGAAGTAGTCGAACTATCTGGCTGGGAGATCTGAACTATCGTATGGCGCTGCCATACCGGTCTGCTAAAGCACTCATTGAAATGCAAAACTGGAGAGCCTTGTTAGAAAAGGACCAAGTATGACATCTTACTCTTACAGAGGACATATCTGTTCCGTTTCTTGAAATTATTTGGCTTGATTTTGTTTGTCCATCTGCCGATATTGAACTATACTTTATTTTCCTTACAGCTGCGGATTGAGCATAGACAAGGTCGAGTATTTGACGGCTGGAAAGAAGGGAAGATATATTTTCCACCAACATATAAATATTCACATAATTCAGACAGATATGCAGGAGATGATATGCATCCAAAGGAGAAACGGAGGACGCCCGCATGGTAATATCTTTAATACGGCTTAGTTAAATGAAGATTTTTTGCATATATCTAGCTGGAGCTGATTTCTATCTTTCCATATCTAAAGGTGTGACCGGATTTTGTGGTACGGTACTGGTCTTCAACAATTATCGTACGTTCGTGGGGAATGTAGGTTTTCAGATCATAGACCGGTCTCCAGTGTGTTTTGGGCTGAAGTCGAATCTCTTCCCAGCCGGTTAAGGAAAAGCATGAGTCGTTCGAGCTCCAGAATCGAGGTGGAGGAAATGTTACCATATTCACATGGTTATACAGAACTCTCCTTCTTTTGAAGGAACTCTTATGTCGGTACGCCATTGAGATTATCCGTTTTTATCAGCTATTGTTTTTGGTATATCACCAACACTTGATCCTAAACATGTTATGCTCTGCTCCGCCTGTGATTCATGTATCAGCATATAGGCCTTCTTTACAATCCCTTTTTGTACCGACTCTCCCAGATATTGTCTAGTGATACATCCAGTTGTCTTATCCCTTGAGTTTTTAATGTTTTCTTTATATTTCTCTTGTATAATTGGTTCCCTTTTATAGGTCGCCAGATGCTTTTGAGTTTTGGCATACACCAATCTGACAAATAGATAAGGACATCTCCTCTCATTAACCGATAAAGGCAAGTCTGTCCTTAAATTTTACACATCCTGCAGCGTGCTTATGATTTTAGTCTAATTTTCTAACTCGTCTTCTGATCAGACGTGATATGCTACACTCCAAAGACTAATTTGACACGGTGTGACTTGATTAATGCATACTCCTTAACTGATTACATTCTTCCAACATCCTAGTCTTCAAAATTTCAAGATTCACAATTTCCCGACACGTCGGCTCTAAGTTTCGTTCAAGTAATTTGAGCCTTCGTTACTAGGTATGATCGACCACCTTCGTCAACATGAGTACCGAGGAACAAGTCCGTTCTGTGTCAAGGCCATGGGATGAGTGACAGAGCAGGTGGGAATACAAGAATCTTGTTTGCTTCATCTTGTGAACTTCTGATGATTCTTTGTTTGTTAGGGTAGATATTCTTGTCCACGGGAGAAATACATATGGCCAAAATAATGATGCCCTTTTTTACCTTTTGTTTTAAGAGAAGAAAAGAAAGTGAGAATCTGATGTAACACTCATTGCTAACGTGACCGAAAGCACAATATTGAATCCTGTAAAGACGGCCTTGTGCTCGATGTTTTGCTGCTAATGGTTTTTACTGAAAAGTTGTTTTCTTGGCTGTCTCCCATATACGGACACCGACACACGTGCATGCAGCAGTCTGAGCTCGTGTCATAATCTGTTAATAATAATACATATTATTATATGCCAGTGGATTCAAACATTTTTTGATAAATTTACTTGGATATGATCTCATGGATAGACAGTTTGATCCATAAAAATAATATTTTTTTTATGAGTTAGTCGACATGAGATCTGTATCTCAAAGTTGTTCTACGTTCTATAAAATCATTTTTTAACCGAAGTTACAAAACAATCATTTTAATTTATTGTATATTTTTGGTTATGTGTAAGTTCTATCAAAGTATTTCGTGGTTTTACTTGGAAATACTTTTCCAATTAAGATATAAATGCCATTTGCCTTAATTATCGATCACAAAAGATTATTCTACCGTAGAGTTTCTCCTTCAAAATATTTTTTTCGCCGAAAATACTTTTGTAAATATTATATTTTGTTCATAAAAAAATATTATATTTTGAAAAACATTTCAACTAAAAATCACATACTGAAATTAAATGTGATCAATTGAAGAGATAATGTTTCCTCCGAGTATCAATTAAAAATAAATGCTAGCATTGGTGCCGTTAATTTTTTTAAAATATCAATAGATTGGACTTTACAAATTTGAATGATTATTTTATTTATTACAAAATTAAATTTATAATCCTATTTTTTGTGGATGATCCTCATCAAATTAAAGGTCATGCACCTAAAAAAAATAAACCTTAAATTTTAAAAAGTTAAACTCAGAAAGACTATTTGATCAAATTAGATGAAAATTAAAATTATGTTAATATATATAAGAAAAATATACTCTAAAATGGAATCAGGGTAAGTGCGATTTTGGATTGAAAAAAAAAAAAAGAGAATGATAATAAAGTGCGTCTTTTCTTTGCTAACACGATTTTAGCCTTCTTGTTCTCCAAGGCCCCTGTCCTACTACGGACTACCCAAGCTCGAAGTCACGCATAGCAGAAAGGTGTGAATAAAAAGTGAGGCAAAGATTTTGCTATAGTCTTTCTGAGTATGAACTCAAAATATGGGGAGTCAGTTTCCGGACTAGTGGGTAAAGATTTTGCTATAGACGAGGCGGACACATCGGCGGTTCACAACATCCTTGTGCACAAAGACTGACGAGGACAAAATCGTGCTCTTAGACTCTCACAAGCTCATGGGAGCATCCGGAGAGACGGGCGGCCAGTGAAATCTCTTTTTTACTTGGTTGGGATTTATTTTATTTTTTGGGTAAACTATTGCATTTTAAATGAAGCGCGTGAAATGCTTGTAGTTTGTGACTTTTGGTTTGATGTTTTGTACATGGGTTTGTTTTGTTGTTGTGTTTGCTAGGGGTTTATGAATCAAGCTTTGGATTCTTACTGATATTTAATTTGAGTTTTTCTGTTTCTGATTATACTCTACGAATTTATATACATTGTTATCATGATTAAAGTACGATATGCTATATTAGCACCAGTATTCTCAACAGGCGAAGCCACGTCTGTTCCAGCCCTTCCGTGTGAGATGTTTGTCACACAAAAGAGAGTTTCGGAGGCTCACTCAAGTGATAAGCAAGATCATTATTTTGGTTGATGTATTTATCGTTTTCCATTGGTGGTGTGTTGGTGGTTTGGAGTTCTTAGGAGTTATTTCTTTGAAGTGAGAGTTCCTTGAGCAGGGACTTGCAGGAGCAACTGAATTATGAGCTATCTGTCTATCGTCGGATAAATGTCTTGTTGAACAAGATTGACTCTTTATGTTTTACAGATTGCTTTCCTATTCAATGGCTCGCACAAAACTCAATGAAGTATTATCTTAAGTGATAGACAAGATTACTTAGTTCTATCTTTATGTGGACCATAACAAACTGACTAATACTCTCATAACCTTTCATTATTTGATCTAGACTTCTTAGCTAGAGACAATCTTATTAATTATAATTGCATTTCAATGAAACCATCATTCTAAAAAATTTATTTTACTAATTACAGATGTGGAGTTTATGTTCCAAAATTTTATGCCCTTTTATTGGAATCATTGATAGTTCTTATGGAGATTAATTACAATAAAGATTGAGATTTGGTATTAGAATTTGGTAATACGGTTCAATTAATCAAAGATTACGTCATCTGTGAATCCCTGTTGATAATGTATGCTTCCATTGTAATAAAACACTTTCCTAATTGACATGTTTTGACTTTTGCACGATTCACTGTGTTGTCGCCTCTAGCTAAGGGTGAGATAAATTTTTTGTGTATTGATGTGTTAGGGCTCAGTTTACTGAGTGCATGCGGAAGAATGTGGACTTGTACCAATTTTGCAATGGCATTCCTCTGACCACTGCAGCCGCTGCAAATTTCACCAACAAGTTTACCACATCCTTGAGAAAAGTACAAAGTTTTCTTTATAGGTTTCTGGATAACCAATGATTTTTCATTTTCACTTTACTGTTTTAATCTTGGGTTAAAAAATATAGTTGGAAATACTAAAAAGCGAGGTAATATTATTTTTCCTAAAATTAAATTGTAAGTGCTATCAAATTTGCATACCGAATAAGTATATCTAACTACCTATCTATATTTTGTCTTCTACTTTATTGAAATAAAGTAGAGAACCTGATTCTCATTCAGTGTGTACATTATATGAGAACATTGTTTGCTACATTAATGATGTCCCTTCTTCTCTGAAAATCTATGTTTCATAACAACCCTTACCTAAAGTTTGTGTGTGCAGTTGCCACACTTAATTAGCCCCAGAAGACTAGAATCCGAACACTCAAAGTTTATCAATCTAAGCATATCCTCGTACACGAATAAATACTTCATTTCAATTTTCCCTCGTGAGAAAGTATTTTTCATTTCTTGGTGTTACTACATCAGTATTGCATAACATTTAGTCTCTGTATTTTCAGAGACTCGGGCAAGGCATTTCTTTAACACAATTGTACTCTTCTTCCGAGAATCTATCGAGTCCATTGTCTATGGATCGTACTTGATACTTTAGTAACATTCATCAGTTAGTGATGTTGTGTACCCTGCAATCTCCCCATTTCACATGTCAATGGGTATTAGAACAATTGAAACTTAGAAAGGCTTTTAGTTCTTTATAGTTTGTCAAAGATGTATCAACTTGAATAGTTTATAGTTTATATCACTATGCTCCTTACCTACACACCTTTGACCTCTAATACACCTGGTTTTTAACTTTCCAGAATCCATACATGGTGAATATTATACTTGCTGGTTATGATGAAGAGAAGCCCATCTCTGTTGTTCCTTGACTACATCGCATCTCTTCACGAGCTTGATAAAGCTGCTTTTGGCAATGGAGTGTACTTCGTTCTTTCCATAATGGATACGCACTACCGAAGAGACATGACTGTGGGAGAATCCATTGACTTGGTAGATAAGTGCATAATAGAAATGCGAACCTACGGGCTGATTGTTGCACCACCGAATTTTGTGATCAAAATTGTTGACAAGTATGGGGCGAGAGAATATGCATGGCGCTGAGTCTATCAAGGATGCCCCTGTTGCTTCAGCTCGAGGGTTTATGAAACTCTATATCTTCATTTATTGGATTGACTGATGGGTTCTTATTATACTGGAACTCCTTTGGGTTTGATTTGTCATATTCTGAAAGCTCGGGTTCCAGGGAATTAAATAGTCCTTCAATGGAAGGTTTTATTTTAGTTGGCTCTAGATAAAAGCGTTTGAGGGTGTTTGCGCGGACATTATTTGAAACTTCATCTTCATATTTCTTCAAAAAATTTCAAGAAATGCCATTTAATGTCTTTTTTTCACCTTTTACGAATGGTTGAAATTTGATTTTTAAATATATTCTATGAGGTTGGAATTATACGCGTGCAAGGTGCTCATCAATATTTATTGTTGATTGTCACGAGTGGCGACGACTCCGCTTGCTCTCATTCGATTCTCTCTTGTTCCTTTTTTTTTTTTTTTTTTTTTAATTTTTTTTTT
>NW_027360394.1:6856-12893 GCF_012295235.1 Primulina huaijiensis
TTTTTTTTTTTTTTTGGAAGAATATTTTCCTGCAATCTTATGCTGGAGTATCTGCCAGTCGTGAATTTATTTGAATAATTCAGAAGATATATATATGCTGAATTTACAGTAAAAAAAATATATTTTACATTCTCGCAATTAAAACGAATAGAACGAGCAAAATCAATAGAATTTCAAGAAATAGACTCCCAAAGCCGCTGCCATTAGATAACTGAAAACGTTATGAACCATCTCAGCGGCCGATGGTACCAGAGTTGGTCGCATTCCTGGCGGTGTCAGGGTCGGAACTAAGTCACTTTCTGGTGCCAAAGAAGGTATTACAGGCTGTGGAATCATTGGAACTGCAATTTTGAATTTGATATAAAAAATTAACCCATATCAAAAGTCAACCCTTGCCTCATATTTAAATTATACTTGGGATGTAACTCGAACTTCTCGAAGTTTACTGATCGATTTTTTGATATTTAAACTTTTCCGATGTAGGATAAATTGCCTCCTTATTGAAATTTTTGTGTTGCCACTGCGACCTCAAAAACTTAACATGGAAATAGAGTACCTCTAGGACTTGGAGGAGATGATGCAGGAGACAAATTAGGTCCACTCCCACTTGGTTTCTCTGGATTTGACAAATAAATTATCGTTTAATGAAATGACAATCAAGTTTTAACATTTGTTAAAATAATGATTTGAAAGCATAACAGGAGCTGGAACAGGAGTTTTAGTGGCTACATGAGAGAGCTAGAATATATACATAATACAAGAAGTGAATCTACTTCCAAATTGAGCATTTTCGGGTCGACCGTCATCGTACAAAAGTTATACTCAGTAGCTGAGAGCTACTCAGGTATTTCAATTTATATGCAGCAATTCATCAAGTAAAATTTATAGCATCTATGATAACTGCATGCAAAATGTAACTAAACGGTGATAAACAGTACTTGACAATTATTAAGTTGTCCTAGAATGTTGGCAAAGCTTCCGAATTATAAACTATCACCTTTACACTCAACGGGAACGCGAGTCATCCTACAAGCACGTGGAAGAGATATAGCAAGAGTTCGATTTATAGGTATCTGTAAAGGGACACCTCCTGCAACAATGAGGCACAAGCAATCTTGTCCATTGCTGACCAGATTCTTGAGTGAACTGCAGCAATCTGGAGTTGGAGACGACGCGTTGGAGCCACCGGTCAGAAAGCTAATGCAAGGGCCAAAGCTTCGAAGCATGGCTCCCGTGCAGATAGCACGTGATTGGCCGTAAACTGGCCTAATGATGATCAGTAATGTTGCAACAAAAGCCAGTACTAGAAATGTGAAGCTTTTAAGTTTTTGCATTGTTTCGGTTTGAGACGTTCTCTGGGGGGATTGAAAGGAAATATATGAATCTCCAAGGAGTAAAATGTGAGGGATTTAGTATATGGATACAAAAAAACTTTATATTTTTTAAAATAATTAACTTGAAGCAAGAGAATTTGGGTTTCAGTTTGAGGTTCAACTACTTCAACCAACATTTTGTGAGATGTGGAGATTTAGGTGACCACTCCTCATTAAATCCCGGTTTCTTTTTATTGGTTTTGACATTTGTACTTTCTTCTGAAGAATGGTGAAAGTTTATGGACCAAGAAAAACAATGTGACAAAAACGGAGGACAATTTCAATGGTGTTGAAATTTCTTTGCGCCTTGATGACATCACAAAACTTTGACATGATGTATTTTAAAAATTAATTTTATCAATGCATAAATCATATTATGAGGTCGAGTTTGGTAGATTGCAAATTTTGGTTCGAACATATTCAAAGTTATTAATTTGAAAACAAATTATTTACCGTTACAAACGTCGAAAAGTAATTTTAAATTTTTTAAAAATAACCTAAAAAATAAATCAGAATTGAATGAGCATTTCTGAATTAACAAATCATAAAAAAATCAAATGAGACGGTCTCACATGTCAATTTTATGAGATTAATATTCTACTCTATCGGATTAATGAAAAATATAATTTTTATGTTAAAAGTATCACTTTTCACTTCAAGTATGAATTGATTTGACTCATTTCACATAAAAAATATTCGTGAAATCGTTTTATACTTGCTCTTAAGAAATTCCATCCATTTTGTTTTTGTTCTTTTTTTTACTTTTGTAAAATTTTATTTCACATTTTGATGTTCGAATACAAAATATAATACATAATAATAAAGAAATATTTTTATTTATTTCTCTTGATCTTTAACAAACACGACATTCTTTAAGGGTATGTTTGGAGTAAGTGATAAGTAAAAGATTGTTAAACAAATGTTTGTCTCATTTTTTATGGACCCAATTAATCAAGAATCCCGTGTAAAAAAAACTCATACTTGGTTGAAAAGACATCCTTTTGTTTTAGGCGGGTTGACAAATTACTTCCTAATTATAAATTTTTTTTTATTTGCACACACATCACATAAATAATTTCACGATAAAACTAAATAAAATTAAAAAAATAGATTAAAAAATAATAATTAGAAATCAATATTAAAAATGAGATAAAATGCAAAATCATATTAATTTTTATTAAAAAATAAATTATCAGATAAATACATAATCTATAATTTAAAATTTTATAAAATATTTATTCAGTAACAGCTGAACACATGAATTTGAAAACACGGGTACAAATATCATTTTATATACCAAATTGTCATCAATGCTAGTTTATGGTATTTTTGTCTCAACAACAAAAAAATGTAAAATTTATCATATTCATTAAAATTTTACCAAACAAGACATGTGTTATCACAACACATTGTATATCTTTACCTTGAATTTTATCATCAATCCAATTAATTATTCTATACTATAGACCAAAAATAGCCAAAATGATCTATTTCACATTCCTTTCTTGTAAGAGTAGACAATGTCGCATATCTATTTCCGTCGGTTCGATCTAAATTTAACTTTTCATGAATTAAGAAAGTTGAAGATCTTTGGTAGTGTGGTGTCCCACGTGCAGAATTTGCCGACTCTTTCGTCGGAGTACCATTCCATGAAGGCGTCGGCGTCGGAATGGATCCAGTATTTCAGTGGCGGGAATGTGTTGATAATTTGAACTGCTTCCCTTTTCTATCGAAAGAGTAGATAGATATCCTCTCCTTCGTCTTTGTTTCTGTTTGTAACGATGAAGAAGATAGTAGCTATAATGGGATGTACGAGTTTTCATAGGATTTTGCGGTTCAATAGTGGGATTTCGGTCGGCCAGAAAAAAAAAACTTGATTACTCGGTCTCGGTCGCAAAGAAGTTAGAAAGTATACGTGAATTACAATGTGACATAACAAACATAAGAAACAAGCAGAGTTCTTTTGTTGACTCGACTCTGCTTCTTAAAATTCGTGGAAATTTCTTCTTGAAGAATTGTGTCTCTTGGTTGAATTTTTGCAACCATAACTGCATCTCTATCAGTTATTCGCTGAAAAAATATCTTGTAAATGGATGCATCATCACATTTAGGACACACTGCTTCTGTGCTTCATGAAGAAACACAACTCTCCATTGCAATCCTACAAGATCTATGAATACATGTTTTGCAACTCAATATGATTGCCACATTATTGTGTTGAAGAGTTCGTTGTATTTTGAGGTAATTAATTTGCTGATAAAATTTATTACCAAACTTTGAGAAGTGAGAAGAAATAAAACTTTAAAGGAAAGAATTTCAAATTCGCCTCAAACCCGAGTTTTCATACACAGTTTCATTTTCTCATTCTTTATTTCAGATTGTTGATTCTCTACATAACACCAACACCTTATACTCTAACTTTAAGTTTTGGGTCGGTCAAGAGAGGTTGCTGGCTGCCTATGTTCAATAATTTTTACTGCTATATAGCCATTCAATACCCCAATTCTTGACTTTATATTATGATATCACATTCTAAACCACAAGTCCGCATTATCTTGTCAACCATAAAATTCTCTCTTTACTAAATTCATCCCCATATCAGACTTGTAGCCCTTTCGGGTCCTGTTGAATTGAGTTCATATGGATTACTCCTCAAGGATAACTTTTAGACCCTTCGACCTTTCTGATATTGATGACTTTCTCAAATGGGTGAGTAATGATAAGGTGATACATTACTTAAGATGGGGCACCATAACCTCTAGAGAAGAAGCCTTACGTTATATCAAGGATGTTGCTATTCCACATCCGTGGCACCAATCCATTTGCATAGACAATCGTTCCACTAGGTATGTCTCCATCAAGGCTGGATCTGGGGTGATCAACACCGTGCCCACGTGGGGTTTGCCATTGGGTACGAGTATTGGGCGCAAGGAATTATGACTGAAGCTATGAGAATGGCGATTCCATGTGTTTTCAGAAAGTTCCCATTTTCAGTAGGGTTGGAGGATTTGGTGGAGGAGAATGTAGGGTCTCAGAGGGTGTTGGAAAAAGTTGGATTTACAAGGGAAGGTTTTCTGAGAAAGTATGATTTAACAAAGGTGGAATTAGAGACATGTTTGTTTATAGTTTCTTGCCTACAGATAAAGTGGCCCAGTAGAGAACCGTAAGTTCATTTTTTGGAATAGAAGAGTGACGTGCTTAACTTCTTGTGTTGCGCTTTCCTGGTCACCCAAAGTTGTTTCTTGATTTTCATTTCAAATTGTTCGTTGCACTTTCTTTTTCTTTTCTTATAAAATCTAAATATGAGAATGTGAAGTTATTTGAATTTAGAGGGGTGCATGACTATGCATATGGACTGTAATACAGAACCAGTGCAAATCTTAGAAACAAAGTTTAGTTTACATTTCCTTGCAACAAATAACCAGCTTAAAAATACAGAACCAGTGAAAGTCAAGAAACTAAATCGGTAGAGAGAATGCTAAAAATCACCCTATCGCTACATGCCTACATCTTCCCTTCATAGTCAGATACTTCCTCAGAACACCTTCCCTTAAAAATCCAGCCTTTTCCAGCACCCTTTGAGACCCCTTGTTCTCTACATCCACCAAAGCCTGAAGCCTTTTCAACTCCGGCCATTCCTTAAAAATGTTGGATGCCACCATTTTTACAGCTCTTGTTACAATCTCTTTTCCCCAGTGCTCAAAAGCTAGTACATAACCAAGTTCAGCTCTGCACCCTTCTGTTGTATACGCAATAATTCAGAAGGCAAAAATCAAGTATTGTTAACTTGTCATTCTTCTTTGTGTTAGTTTGGTTACAAATTCAACTCAAAAAGAATTACAGATATCAAAATTTGTGCATATGAGGGTCAGAACTTTGAAGCCTCGATAAAAGTTCCATTAAAAACGAAACTCTGCCTCAATCACGGTCAATGTGATTATAGCTGATCTTTTCCCCTTTTTTCTTTCTTCTTTCATTTCTCTACCGGTCAAATATTGTTGTTCATACAAAGAACCGAAACAAAAACAAATAAACACACGAACGAAAAACCTTACCAGAATCTGGTGTGACGGATATAGAGCCAACTGCCCGATTATTGATGCAGATGACACGAAACCAAGGATGTGGAATGGCAACATCGTTGATGAATTGGAAAGCTTGGTGTTTGGAAGTGTAAGCATCCCATGTGCAGAAATGGCTTACTCTATCATCCGTTGCCCACACCATGAAATCATCTATGTCGGACAGTGCTATAGGTCTCAGGGTGATCTCGTTGGATTCTTCGTCGCGTTCTTCTGATTTTGATTCTGGAGATATTCCAGCCATCGGTTCCCTCGTTCTTTTTCAATTTTATTTTTCTTGATTTTCATACTGTTAAACTTTATTTTTTAGATTACCAAACTATCTCAAATATATTTTTTTAAAATAATGTATAATCATGTATATAACTCTCATTTATATATTTAATATTCCTAATATATTTTTATAAAATTATCTCAAATTTATTTATTTTAAAATACCATGTGTAATCGTGTATGTCACTTTCATTATATGTCTGTAGTGTTTGCACGGCAAGTAAGAAAGTCTGGGTCAATTTTTTATTATTTTTTGACAAAAATTTGGGTGAGACGGTCTCACGGGTCGTATTTGTGAGACGGATCTCT
>NW_027360395.1:0-5387 GCF_012295235.1 Primulina huaijiensis
GATGATGCTTCAACAGGAGCAGCCAGGGGACTATGTGGTGGCCACAGAGGAGGCTCACACGGTGGAGGAGTTCTTGGTAGCTGCATTCGGATATGTCGGATTGAATTGGAGAGATCATGTGGTGATCGATAAACGGTATTTTAGGCCTGCAGAGGTGGACAATCTCAAAGGGGATGCCAGCAAGGCGAAGAAACTACTGGGATGGAAGCCAAAAGTCGGGTTCGAGCAGCTGGTGAAGATGATGGTAGATGAAGATATCGAATTGGCTAAGAGGGAAAAGGTACTTGTTGATGCTGGTTATATGGATGCCCAGCAGCAACCTTGAAAACAAAATTTTATCTGGTCTTTGTTGGATTGTAATGAATTCGTTTTTCTAGATTCGATAAGTATATTTGTGATTCAAATTTGATTCAATTATAGCAGTAGCAACTTAATACATTGCCTTGATATGATGAGTTTAGGCAGCAAGATGGTATCTTTTGGATAGCATGTAGTAGCTGTTGTTTCTTAATTAATGTTTTTGTTTTTTGTGATTTCAAATCCATGTTCTACATCCATGGTATTTGTTTGGGTAAATTTGAGATGGATTTCAAATTCTCTGTCACGATGTTTTATGTATTGGTTTCAAGGCATTGTGATAGAATCTTTTGGGATATATATCTATCTGCCAGATATCTCTGTCAAATATGAACTCTTCTATTTGAACGCAAGGCCAGTTTATAGAATCAAATTCTTTTTAGCGTCAGTGTTAATATTTTTGTAGTTTAATATCGTATTCATTAAAATAAAATTATAAACTTTCAAATTAATCTTAGGTTGTATTTGGATTTGGATCTGGATCTGGATCGATGGATTTCAAATGTATTTTTGTAGTTTTAGATAAATAAGACAATTAACTTCATATCCAATGTTACATGTTTATATGACGTTTCATGTTAATTATGATGTGAAATCCAAATACATCTTTAAACATTTTCTCAGATAAACCTAATGAAAGTTGATTTGTTTTGAATTGATACGGAATGATTTGGATGAAGCACGTGAGACTACGTTAAGACTTAAATGTAAGAAATATAACACATATTAAAAGAAGTAGAATGTAGGAATTGGCGACGGCCAAGAAGCCTATTATTTTTGACAACAGTACATGCAGTCTCAAATTTTTGACAATTGAGACGACATGCGACTCTTCTTTTGACATTAAGACTCCCGACTTTTCTCGTTGATGGTATGAGAAACGCCTATAAATAGAGGTGATTGAGGTCCCTAAGTACACACCTCATAAGAAAAATAAACACCATCTACATAGAGTGTTGAGTGCTTAGAAGACTTCAATCAGAGGAAAATTAGAAGAATTACAAATTATTCAATGGCCGGAAGTAATGCTCGATCTACTTCTGCATATTGTTTATCACATATATACGTATAAACATGATTTTCGAGAAAAATTCTGACATTTGGTATCAGAACCGTGATATCTCTGCCTTGAAAATACTTGTTTTCATTTTCTAAAAATTGAATAGCATGAAATTTTGGAAAAAAATTTAAGTTTTACGTTAGAAACTTGAAGTTTGAAGGTCGGACGTAATAATATTAAGAAACTTACCTGAGAATTTTGTTCTTGATTACACATTGAAGTTCTTCTTTGAATTATTGAAGATTATAATTTATTCTTGAATTTTATATATGAAATGCGAAAATTTTCTTTTTTTGGAAAGCAAATCTTTCGGAAGGAAAAGTTGCAGAAGAGCACTTTCTGAGAGTATGAGAAGGTAGTAAATGAGACGTTGAAGAAGAAGCTTCAAATAATGCATTCTATATGGAATTGTGTAGTCATTTAATGATTATTATGATAAGCCACGTGAAATTGATAGAGATGACCCACTTGAAAGAAAACAATATAAAATTGTCTGGTTAAAGTTTCTCAATTTTTTTTAGTTTTAATAAAAAAAATTAATAATAAAATTGATTTGGAATTATATTTTAATATTTCCAAATTCAGTGCAATTTTCAATACATATTTATAAATTAATTTGCATGTTAGATATTATGGGAAATGATCGCCTTGTATAATTCATACCGATCAATTATTTTTGCTAAATCTACACTTGCAATCTTGCAAGTCGAGATCGACTTAGATCAACGTTGAATGATACTTGTGCATTACAGATAGAAGCTTATCGATCTCTGCATATCTATAATACATGGGTGCATTACAGATAGATGTGAGCATTCGGTCGGTTCGGTCAATTAGCAATAACCGAACCGAACCGAAATATTTGGTCATTACCGAACCGACCGAATTAATTTTATAACCGATGAAAACCGAACCGAATTAAAATCGGTTAATTCGGTCGGTGACCGAATTAATCGATTATTTTTTTAAAAAAATATTGTGATTTAACTTTAATTATATATGAATTAAAAACATAAAAATAAAAATTAAAATTTATATAAAATAGATAGGGTTGATTTTAAAATTAAGGATTGATTAGAATTAGAATTAGTGTTGATTTTAAAATTAAAAATTAAAATATATATACAAATTGATTAAAAAAATAAAAATTTATTAAATAATAATATTTATTATATATGTTAATTCGTTTAACCGATTTCAGAATTTTGAAAACTGTAACCGAACCGAATTAACCGATAAAACCGAATTTTTTAATTGAAAAACCGAATTTTCGAAATAACCGAACCGAATTTTCGAATTGGCTTGGTTCGGTCGGTTAATTCGGTTTAATGGAAATCTTGCTCACTCCTAATTACAGACAGAAAAGTATTTGAAAAATATATAATAAAACAAAGATAGGGGTGCTGGGTAGTGTGTGGGTCTTTGTATATGCTGCTTTGGAAAAATTTTTTGGATATGGTTGCGCCAGTAGTGCTGTTATCCCAACTTTAGAATAATCGAATGCTGTGGTAGGGGTATATTTTGCAATATATTCTAACAATTAAAATTTCAAATATTACATTTAATCTTCTTGGCACACTTTATTACATTGTTTGTTGGCAGATTTTTTTTCTCTCAAATCATATTAAAACCATTATTTTGTATCCTTTTCTATTTTTAATTAGAATATTTCCTAAATATAAAGATAAAGGGGCAATTTTGTCCACTAGAAAAAGTGTTATTTAACTTAATTGGTGGTTTCTACATTGCAACTATAGGTGTCTTTCTATGAATATATTTCTCATTTGCGTTTTATTTGAAATGATTTTGTTTTTTAGTAGAGAACAAAAATGAGGATATTCCGTACCACTTGGGATAATTTCAAAATGAAACTAAAAATGTATTCGATTATTGTTATTAAAGTTATTTTAAAAAATTAAAAAATAATTCATTTGTGATTACTTTTAAAAAAAAAATGAAAAGGATAATTAATTAATTTGAATAGGATATGAAACAATGTAAAACAATTTTAGGTTTAGGTTTGACGGTTTACGATTTTATGTCTTGCACTGTGTTTTGGATTTTCAAATAATTAGTTGGTGATTTTTCTTAAATGGTGCAAAGTAAATTTATATATGTATAGTGTTTGACTGAAAGTTTAAAAGGAATAAAAAAAATTTCTCTGGTATATTTTAAAGAAAAACGAGTAGTAGACGTTTCAATGTTATTCCTCAAATAGTTTACCATATATTCTAAACAGTTCATAGTCGAATCAGCCGCCTAAAATTAGGATAAAGGTCGCTTGAGCTTGAGTCTAGAATATGTGACGTAAGCATCATGTTTCATTGTTAAATGCATGAAGATTTTCATTTATATAGATGAGTGATCATTTGATGATTCACTGAACAACCCTCTCTCATAATATCTAAGTGGAAATAATTTATCGAGTGAAATAGTCTATGGTTATGGATGTACATCATTATTCCTTTGATCCAGGACAATGAAGAGGCTCTACGTACTAGCATGCACTTTGTTCCATTCACCAACTCTATCGATGGTTATCTTGTAGAGCCCAAAATCAGTACACGTATAACACATGTATTTATTTAATTGTTAAATCATTTACTTAAATTTAAAATGATTTTTGAGATGCATGATTTATGAAATTGCATTATTTCAAATTATTATGTTTATGTGATGCACCTTAAAATGTTTTCTCAAGTTTCATGTTTCAGGAGATTATTCGATGCGGGATAGAGGAAAAGAGACTGACGACGAGTTTGGCAATTTTAAATCGCGGTATTTTATTTTAAGATAAGAATAGAGCATTTTAAATGATTTACTTAGTTTTAGTATTTTAAAAGCCTAAATTATTTAATTAAGTGATTTTAGAATTTTAAAACTTTTAAAATCTAGCAGTTGTGAATTTTATTTAAATCAGAGGAATTTATTAGAGTATGTAGTAGTTTACTATTTTGATTAACTTGTTAATTGAGTTAGTATTTTAAATTAGCTTGTTAATTATTAATTAAGCAAATTTTACTCCCTAATTATCACCTAAACACACGCGCACACACACTTTTACACACACTATTACACGTAAGTCACACGCACACTTATATTCCACCAATTTCAGAAATATATTTTTAGAGAAAACCTAGGGTTCTTCTACCATAGAGCAGCCGCCCCTCCCTTTGATCTTTCCAGCAAGTTTCGTTGATTTTCGTGCAAGAAAAATAGTGCCACGTTCGTCCCGGATCAAGCCTCGCACCGTTTCCGCTTCTGTATCGCCGTATCGTGAGTTTTAAATATCAAAAGACATGTATATTCACGTTATGTAGTAGATTTTTATAACCGTTCCAATAGATGTCAATTCGGGTGGGTTGGGTCGGGTTGAGTAGTAATACTATTCAAAAATTACGCAATCCGAATCCAATTCGAACCCGAGTCAACTCGAAAATCATCAACTTGAACCCGAACTCGAATCAACATGATCAACTCGATTTTGAATTTCTTTAAAGAAAATTATATAAAATTCAAAAAAATAGTATTTTAATTTAAACACATAATAACAAAATCTTTCTCATATATATGATTTAAATTTGAAAGTCTAATTATGGAAAAAAAAGTATATTTACTAAATCAAATAAAGAATTGTTTAAAAAATAAAAAATGTTCAAAATAAATATTAAATGATAAAAATTTATGATATAAATATACAATAAATATTTTTTCCGACATACAATAGATAAAAATGTAGGTAATAATTTATTAATTATGTATTTTTAAAAAAAATTAAAATTTTCGAGTAAACCCGAACCTAATCCAACCCGATCATTTTTTTCGGGTCAGCTATCGGGCCCAACCGGATATGACCCGAACCCGAAAACTCTAAACCCAAACTTGATTTTTTTCTGGTTGAACCGTGTCGAGTTGATGGGTCGTATCTGATTTTGACACACTTAGCCATTCCAAAAAAAAAAAAAAAAAA
>NW_027360395.1:11181-13899 GCF_012295235.1 Primulina huaijiensis
AAAAAAAAAAAAAAACTTGTCCCAAATTTCATTGACAAATTCGTCTTGATTTACAAACAAATTAAACTCATTTATTAAATATGCAAATTCCAATATCACAATCACTCAAGATTGCATCATTCAACTTTGGTCCTTCTTCCCCACACGTAAGCAACTCCTCAAAACTTGAAACCCAATTATCACCTTCATATTCAGCATCTCCATGGCTAAGCTGAGAGGCAACAAATCTGTCAAGATCTCTCCAATCCATTACATTCTTTGACTTACAGTATTCCTTTATGTAATGATCATCATTATCATCCTCATTGCTAGCACGCAGTTCTGTAACGGAGCTTAGTTTTTTTACTGGAAGAAGGGACGGAGAATCTAACTCTGGAAGCTGCACAAATTGATCGGAATGCTCAAGGAGATTTAGAGTTTCAGCAGCAGAATCTGATTCTTGTTTGCAGGCCAAGTTTTCGGCTAGACAGTTTAAAGGTTTGCATTTCGATATTTGATCGATGGAACCCATAATTTTGCTGACATCAACATCTTGATAATAGTAGGCTGAGTCCCACCCTAAAATGGAGCTCTTTGTTTGGGTTATGCTTCGTTTCTTGAAAGCCCGGCAAACCACCCAGCCTTCTTCCTGCAAAAGGTTTGTTAAAATGAACATGGCGGAATCGCTTGCATGATTTTGATAATTATCAGGAAATATGTTTGTTTTATTGAAATTTTAGTTAATTAATCTGTATTAGAACTAACTTATTGGCAATGACTGGAAATGTGCATGGACATTAGTAAGACTGCATGGATGCTGAGATCAGAAAAAGAAGCATGAATAATTAGAGGTGCACTTCATAGTTTAAACTGAGTTAGAACTTGCATAATTTCTTTTCTTCGTAAGAATGATAATTTTTTAAAATTATATTAGAGTAAATAGGCAAATTCTTGTCCAGGTATGTTACATTAAAACGGGGATCGGAGGCACAAATTTTGAGATTTTTTTGGTCAAAGAAAATCAACTGATCATATCCCTTTTTTGGATTTGGACACGAACTTTAAAAAGTCGAAGAATGTGTGAAAATCTTATATATTCATCGAAAGAATGGTTTAAATGGAGAAGGAACGTCGTTCATTGTCTGAAAAAAGGTCCTTTTGACTTCGGAGAAAGAATTACCTTTCTATACATAATGAGGGGGGATTGCATTTGCATGTAATGGAACATGCAAAGGAAATGCATGCCTAGCTAGATATTTAAAAGATGGGGGAAAATGGCCCCTTGCTTATAGAAATTAAATGATTTTATGTCTCATGTTTACCTCATTGTTACGAATAATTAACGAGGAAACGAGTCGTAGGCCTATAAATAATTTGTGTAAATATTATTATTCATGATCAATTTTTTTACTTTTCATTCATGGATGGTTAGTAACCATCAAAAGTTAGTTGAATAAGGCTTGCATTAGAATAAACTATAAATTTTGAAGGAAAAAAATTGGATATTTGAAAAATTCCCGATGTTAAAATTTAAATAGGAGACTAGCTTGATCAACTTGGCTGTAAAAATGGGTGAATGAAGAAACTTGCCTGTGGAGGGCCATTTTCTTCTGATTCAAGCCTGTATTCATGCATGATCCAATCAGTTTTATGCCCATTTGGTGCCCTCCCTTTGTAGAAGACTAGGGTTTTCCTCATACCGATAAGTTTCGATTTATCGTATACTGCTTTATCTCTTCCAGTGGCCTTCCAGAACCCGGCCATCGTCGCCCTGTTTGTCCTTGTACCAGTTGGGTACTTCTTGTCTTTGTGACTGAAGAAATACCACTCTTTTTGCTCTTCATACCCGATTCGACATTTATCTGTGGGTATTATAGAAAAATATGACGGTTTATAAAAATATATGAATTATTTAAAGGTGCTATATACGCAACCAGAGAGTTTAATTTTCTATTAGCTCTAGTGAAAACACGTATAGCCCAGGCCTATGGAATAGTCTTAGACTATCAAGAACATATAAATGACAAAAGATCTTTAATATGTCCTTATGTATTACTTGTTTTTGTGATGTGCTTCATTTGATCAAAGAATAGGATATAAAGATTGTAAATAGTAACAAACTTTCAATCGCAATTAGATTTTCGGAAATCATCCAAGGTCGATAGGCTATTTCTTTTTCCTCCGATAAATAATCAAAACGAGCGCAAAACCTACTGAAAGGACCAACCTAAGATAATCCCAAGTCATTTAGGCAACCTCATGAAGATCTATCAAAACATAAAAATATCTCTGAGGAAACCCTAATCAAGAAAGTAAAATTAACAGAAAAAGAAATCTTAACTAGATGCTTAATACCTTGTAGATCCCATGGTTCAATCCTATACAGATCAATATCTCTTATAACATCAAGATCTATATTCTGTGCAGCAACCTTTTTCCTAAGATAGTATCCAACAAGCTCATCGTCCGTCGGATGAAACCGAAACCCGGGCGGAACACATGAGTTATACTCCATACTTGGATCCATCATTGGTGTCTCAGCATCAAATTCAACCCCCACTTATACAAGTCAAAACCACTTATTTTCTTTCATTAATTCCATCATCTCTAAATCATAGCCAAGCTATATAATACAAAGCACAACAAAAAAGTTAACCAAAAGGTGAAGAAAAAAACGAAATCATGAAGCCTACGTATCAAAAGGTGACAAGTGTTATCAGATATAATTATCAGCACATT
>NW_027360396.1:0-3091 GCF_012295235.1 Primulina huaijiensis
AACAAAAAAATAATAATAATAAGGATATTTGGCCAAGCAATCAGCACTGGCATTTGGTACAAAATAGATACGAACTCTTCTTCAAAAATAAAAATAAAAAAATAAATAAATAAAGATATCACTCTCCTATATATTTTATTTAAAAATATTTCACTCCGATCCTGTTTAAGACTTTTCATTTGTTGTCTGACAACAAAGATTTTCACGAGATATGAAAGGAAAATATCGCCACACTGATAATGACAGAGGAAGATGATTAGAAGACGATATATATATATATATATATATATATATATATCAGATGTTTATACTTCAGCAGCGCTGAACCTTCAACATTTGTCAGCTCTTATCTTTAGAAAGTAATAGCGTACTAATTAATGAAGGTTCGATTGATAGTCTTCAGTTTCTTTTTCTTTTTGAAATATAACTTGCATTCAAACTTATAAATATTGGTCATTTTCACACCAGACATTACAACTAATATTAAATATTTGTCATTTTCACACCATATATTACATCGAATATTGAGCAAAAATAATTATACTACAACGACAGTTTTCCGGTGTCTTCCATTGATGTGTGGTAAAAATCAACGAAAACGATATAATTAGTGTAAACCCCATTGGAATTGATTTTCAAGAAATACAAAAAGCTAGCCGTCTTCTTTGTCTACTGGTAATATTATTGATTATTCAAACCCAGGCCCTCTTTATAAATACCACCCAAAGTGTATGTAATTAAATCAAAACGATATTAGCACAAAACAAATTTTGTTCAATTGCATTTTTTTATTTTTTTTATTTTAATTTTAATAATTTTTGAAAAAAAAAATTGAAAGTAAATGGTAGCTAAGATGAAAGCTTTGATATTTCATGTTATAGGTGTAATTCTTCTTTGTGGCGTATTGCCTAGCCATGCCGCAGTCCGTCGCTATAAGTTTGAGGTAGTTTTTTTATTGCACTTTTGTTTAATATTTCATATTGTGCAATTGCAAACAAATTTATATATGGTTTATATTTTTATATATATTCGAATTCAAGCTCAAAGCTTGTGAAGCCAACTCAAAGTTCGAATTCTATGATATCTGCCTGAAACCTGAAGAGTGAGTTTTTTTGGCTGAATTATGTTGTTAAAATTAAGTTCCGTCGATGATTATATTTAAATTAAGATAATATTTGTCATACTATTCTTGAAGTTGGTTCTCTGGATGATTTTGGTCCTTATTTAGTGATGTTTTAGTTTTTTTGGGATAGCTTTGATTAAAATTCGAACCTTGTAAGTTGGTCTCACTATGATTTTGGTCATCTATTTTCCCCTGAATTTTTTTTTTCCTGAAATGTTCTTGATTTGTGGTTCAACTCTGCACAAAAGAATAGTACTCATATATAATTTTGTGTTCCATTTTAACTCTTTTACAGCTGAGGAATACTTTATACACCAGGCTTTGCACCAACAAGACCATGCTCACGATAAATGGGCAATTTCCGGGGCCAACTATCTATGCGAGAAAAGGAGATTTAGTCATTGTCGATGTTTATAATCTTGCAGATCATAATATAACCATTCACTGGTATGAATTTTCTGTGCCAAACATATTAAATGGTTGCAGTACTATAGTAATCAAATGATATATTTGAAACGAGCACTCGTATGCTTATGCTCGTTTCAGGCATGGAGTGAAGCAGCCGAGATATCCATGGTCAGACGGGCCCGAATACATAACACAGTGCCCAATCACGCCCGGTACTAACTTTAGCCAACGGATCTTTCTCTCCGATGAGGAAGGAACCCTGTGGTGGCATGCACATAGCGAATGGTCGAGGGCCACCGTGCTCGGTGCTCTCGTTATTCTGCCAGAGAAGAGAGACGACTATCCTTTCGCTAAACCTCATGCTGAAGTGCCCATCATATTAGGTATACCAAAAGAAATATAAACTTGTAATATCAAACCCAAAGAGGAGAGTGAAATGTAAAAGTAACGGTTGAGTGTTGTGGGATATATATAGGAGAGTGGTGGAAAAGTGATGTGCAGCAAGTTATGGAGGAATTTCTACGAACCGGAGGCGACCCAAATGCTTCCGATGCTTTCGTCATCAACGGCCAGCCCGGCGACCAATACCCGTGCTCAAGACAAGGTTTGTCTCTCGTACTAGCTGGTTTTTGAATGAGAAGCTGACAAAAAAGGTTAATGAGTTGGTGCGAGCTCTAATGAAACCCAAGCGCGACGTATTAACCTTTTTTAGCTAATGTTTTTCGATTTTGTTTGATGGAATATTACTAGATAATCACAATGTTTAATGCAAATGCAGATACATTCAAGGTGACAGTGGAATATGGCAAAACATATTTGTTCCGAATGGTTAATGCAGTGATGAACAACATCATGTTCTTCAAGATTGCAAACCATAATATCACAGTTGTTGGTTCCGATGCAAGCTACACAAAGCCAATAAACAGTGATTACATCACCATCTCCCCGGGACAGACCATCGATTTTTTGCTGGAAGCTAATCAAAACCCAAGCCAGTATTACATGGCTTCTAGGGTTTATGCCAGTGCCGGAAATTTTAGCACCACGACCACCACAGGAATTATAGAATACGCCGGGAATTACACTCCACCGTCCTCACTTATTCTTCCAACATTCCCCCAATTCAACGATACGCTGGCATCCATCACATTTACCAACCAGCTCAGAAGTTTAGCCAACGAAAGATACCCTGTTGATGTCCCACTAAATATCACAGATACATTGCTGTTTGCTATTTCAATCAACACACGAACATGCCCGATTGATAACCAGTGTGGTGGACCGAATGGCGACCGGTTACTTGCAAGTGTCAATAACATAACCTTGGTACTACCGAAAGTCTCCATTCTTCAAGCATACTACAAGCGTATCAGCGAAGTTTATGAGGCTGATTTTCCCGATAATCCTCCTTTCCCCTATAATTACACGCAAAATAACGTCCCTACTCTCCTGTGGACGCCTGAAAATGGGACAGATGTAAATGTTCTTGAGTATAATTCTACTGTGGAGCTTGTCTTCCAGGGAACAAACATAGCCGGAGGCGTGGATCATCCAATGCAC
>NW_027360397.1:0-16576 GCF_012295235.1 Primulina huaijiensis
AATGCGAATAAAAACATAAAAATGACAAACAAGGTAGATGATCAACAATCTCCTAAATTAGATCTCGATCCTCCAAAATGGTCAACTATTGTACAATCTATCCACGATCCACACGGTCCGAAAAAGAAATATTTTGCAATGAAACAAGAGTCCTGTAAAAAAACGTGGAGCGTGCATTTGGTGTTCTCAAATATCGATTTGCGATTGTGGCATCTCCAGCACGTGATTGGAAGAAACATCATTTACATGATATAATAACAGCATGTATTATAATGCACAATATGATTATCGAAGATGAACGTGACTTTAGCGCACCCATTGAAGATATGAGAGAAGCACCAACTTCGGATATAGAAATGGTTGTCGATGAAAATATCAGATTTCAAGAATTTCTCGCTCGATATAAAAAGATAAAAGACAAAGATACTCACTATGCACTACGAAATGTTTTAATTGATCATTTGTGGGAGGAATATAGTTGTTCAGATGTTTGAATTTGGAATCATATTAAGTTCTAAAAATAAATTATCTGTATTAAAATTATGTCAATTTTAATAATGAAACATTTGTATTAATTCGTATTATAAATATTAGAGTTAATATATATAAGAATCAAATAAATAAAATTAACTATTAATAAAAATAAAATTATAATTATAATACTAACATTAACATGAATTATAATTATATTGTTAAATTTTTAAATAAATAGTAAACAAAAAGAATATTATAGTAATATACTTTTTAGTTTAAGATTTGAAGTAAATGGGTTGGAGATGGATGTTAAATTTGGTGCAGAAACTGCACTATTTTGGTGCAGAAACTACACCAAAATAGATTTATGGGTTGGAGATGGCTTTAGTATAACATAGACATCGCCTCGGCGGTATTATGAAGCACACATGTGGTGGTGTTGTGCTGCATTTGGTTAATTTTATTTGGAATCATAATTATTTAAATAATTGAAATTAAAATAAAAATATTAGTAAATTCATAAATTAAATTTATATTATAACTGTAATGATTTCAAATAATTAAAAAAATAATTGAAATTAAAATAAAAATATTAATAAATTCATAAAATTAAATTTATATTATAACTGTAATAAATATCATATAATATATTAATAAATTATAAAGTTGATGGGTTGGGGTGAATTTTATATTTTTTAATTAATTTAAGAAATATTATCTTAAAGAAATTTTTGGCTATAAAGTTTTGGAAAATCTAAATCCAAAATCGCGATCTTGTTTCCTTAGTTGTACTTTTGTCTTTAGTTTATTCTTATGGATGTGATAGTGATAAAGTTTGTTACGCTAAGTTAACGAATTTAAAGTTTTTTTTTGTAATAATTAGCTGTACTTGTTACACTAATGAAATTAATTGCTCGTGATTGATTAAGATAATCAATCTAATACTTCATGAAGGAATAACGATTAATTAATATTTATAACATAAAAAATAATGTTTTTTTATGGATCGAGTCGGATAAGAGATTCGTCTCATAAAATCAATATATGAGACAGTTTCGTAAGAATTTTTGTAATATATTATCGATCAACTTATGATTTCATGTAATTCATTCTTTGTAATTTGGTATCCAATTAAAATAATATCACTCATACTTATAACCACTTAGTTAATTGGATACCAAATTACAAAGAATCATATATTCTAATCCTTTGATCGATACTACTAAGTCTACTATAAATCACCATCAAAATTTCTGCTATATATCATACGTCGGAAAAATAGAAAATTGCATTTGTCTCTATGATTTTAAAAATTATATAGTATCTACATGAGATTTGTATCGAATATTCAGTCAATATAATAAAGACTATTATATTAATACACATTATCAACAACTAAGTAAGAATTAAGCAAGCATAAACATAATTTTGTGATAGATTTTCTTTTTTATGAATAAAATTTATATCTGACACAAATAAATAAGATCTAGTCAGTTTAATTAAGACAACATTACGATTACTAAAATCTAAAATAAAATATGTGATGGTTGTGCAAGGTGTGCTTTTTGCACTCCTTTGGCTTACGGTAAGTCTTCTTGGTCTGAGGAACGTTCTGCATATAGCAATTTATAATTAAATGCTATTTATAATAATAATAAAAAAAAACAAACAAACAAATTTGGCAAAACACAAATATTGAACTTACGTATCACTAAAGCAAATAAGGTTCAAATCAAGAAAATCATACTTAAAAAATTCCCTTTATTAAATAAAAATAACAACATTCATCATAGTACATAATAAGGAAAACCAGAAGCGAATTACATAATAAAACTCGTCTGCAAACTAGAAATGATTTGATAATACAACTAATTTAAGCATCCGAGATAGGTAAGAAGTGCAAATTTTGCATTTAAATTAGCCTAAAAATTGATGTGAATTATGCTCGTTTTAGGCAGAATTACGCGTTTGTTGTTTTTAGTGTCATGACAGGAATCAAGATAATGCGTGAATGAAGGAGCGAGGTGGATGCGAATTATTAGAAGGAACATACGGGGTTGATGGAGAAGAATGGAGGCAGACACAGGCGCACACCAGCACGATAATCCGTGTAGCCGCGTGTGCATGAAGCTTGGGAGCATAGAACAGAACCATCTGCGCGCATATGTGACAACACAGAAACAGGAATAGGCACGCACCCACGTAGAATGGGCGAGCACCTGCACGCGACGAGGCGTGCATAATTAGATATCTGCGGACTTTTTCGACTATAAAGAGGACACAACCTTAGATTAGAAAATGGGGTAGCCTCCGACCACACAAAATACAGAGAGTGAGAAACGTGTATTCTACGATACGAGTATTAATAAATAAGAAAGAGAAAAGCTAAGATTCAGGAAAGGAGGCTTTATGGGAGAAAGAAAAAAAAAAAAGTCTTTTTTCAAAATTTTCAAATCTTAGTTAAACAAAGAGCAAAGAGTAAAGAATACATCTTTCAGGGACAAAGTCGTAAATTTTGATTCGATCTTTCTCTTCATTTTCCTTCTTAGTATTTCTTTAGTCGATTGGTTTGATGCTGAAAAACATGAATTATTGTCGTTGTTATTGCATCGTGAACTAATTTATTTAATATACAGAAAAAGTAGCTTAGTCGAATTTATTTTTATGAATTGTTGATTTATATATGCGAATTTTTTCTTGATTTATTTATTTTTTTCGGATTTTATTGCTTTTAATTACTTGATCACTAATTAATTTATCATATTTATTTGATATCTTTCACTTGGGAGAGGGAATTTCGAAAAGCACTATAAGAAAATATATCGTTGGTGTTTATATAGCTTAGAAAGCCTATAATTTAATCGAATCTATGGAAAGAATTATTGTGCAATATAGATTATTTAATATTGGATTTTTAATAGGGATATTGGAATCGATATTAAATAATAAATTTCTATTTATCACTTGAGCAATGGAATAAGAATATTTGAGAATTTTTGTGTACTAAACGAGTTGAATTTATGAATATAAATGTTATAAATAATTTAATATAATGAAGATCAAATGAAACCGTACATCTAGATACCTCCTTTAATTGATATTAATCGTGCTTGTGTGATCAACTTAATATTAATTAGTAAATAATAATCACAACTTGCTTTAATTTTCTAAATAAAGTTTGGCTATTTAATTAGGGTACTTAGTATAATTTTAAATTACACTCTATGTGGGAACAACATCTGTACTTAACCGAGTACTAAAATTTGACACTGTACACTTGCGGATAGCAAAATATAGCAACAATATGACTAAAAACATTCTTATCCATTTTAATAGATAAAACAAACAAGATATAAAAAAACCAAAGTTTCTTTCAAAAAATGGTAGCATGACCCATATTTCAATTCGAGATTCTAGATAACACCAACCAAACATTTATTATAAAACAAGTCAGAAACGACTAAAAAACAAGTGATTAAAATTTATTGTAAGAGAAATGTTTCGAGATGAATTACAATCGACCAAGAATCAAGCTCACTTTCCCCTTTCTATTTATTTAATATGTATTTGTTATTTTTATTTTATATTATTTTAAAGGATAATTTTGATTAAAAAAAAAGAAGGAAAAAAAGGGTTGAAGGGGAAAACAATTTGGGAATGATAGGATTCGAATTCGGGTATAACAAATTCATAAAGTAATGTCTACTACCAAGACACATGTTCTTTTCAATTATTTGGGGCATTTAGTTGTATATTTATTTTCTCAAAAAATTTATATATATAGTAAAAAAAAAAAAATTGGGCCCCCTTTGATCCTACGGGTGGATCTGCCATTGAGTACAATATTTTAAGGCAAAAATTTGTGTGAGACGGTCTCACGGGTCGTATTTTGTGAGACATATATCTTATTTGAGTCATCTATGAAAAAATATTACTTTTTATACTAAGAGTATTACTTTTTATTGTAAATATCGGTAGGGTTGACCCGTCTCACAGATAAAGATTCGTGAGACCGTCTCACAAGAGACCTACTCATATTTTAAAGAACATGTTATTGAATGCAGTTTCTGGTTGATTCGACCATATCATTGGGTAATACCACTAAGTTTTTTCATGTGATGCAACACATGGGCCACATGAAAAAACATATATCGATCTTTTACCTCATCGAATCAGTATTCGGGGTATTACAGTTAGGCTAGGATAGAATAAATCACAATTTCTTGAATAACAGAGAACTTGTTATTGGAAGCTATATTCTGCATCCTTTGAGTTTCCTCCAAAGTCGTGGGACGCTTTTGCTGCGTTTTCTTATGAACCATATTCCCCTTTTTATGGTAAGGATGTGTAACACAACCTGAAAAAGTATGCTGGCAATTCCATTTTCTTTGTTGAGACTAAGATCACTTGGGTGGTCCTACAATCTAACTCACCATGGTAGGTTGGGTATGATTCATTAAACACGTTTTTCTTGGGTAGTTTTCGATTGAACGACGAATAAATTTAAAGTTGATAACATACCTTTGTCTCTTGTCCGTCATACAGTGGAAAGCGCGAGTTCGCTACCATTGTGCTCGATAGATATGCAGTTCTAAGATGTAAATAATCCATTATACTTCAAGATATGTTAGAATTCACTTTTTTCATAAGGTCGAACGAATAGCTGCGTCAAACGATAGTGTTTTCACGTTACCGTCTTCCTTCATGCGTAAATCAGAACGAATGTCGGTCAGAAATTAGTAACGAAGACTTAGAAATAAGCACAGTAGATGGTGTGAACATAAAAGCTTAAATCGAAAAGATGGTTGGTTGCTTTTTAATGTTGAAAATATATAGCAGAAACGTGGAACGAAGCAATCTTTCAACATGATTGCTTTTTGAATGTCGAGAATCAAACTCCGTGTGTTGTAAAAATCAGCAGTCCCATGAACCAAACTCAAACACCGAATTTAAACATGAAAGAATCAAAAGGAATTTCGCCACATTAAAGAAGGCCAAGAACTGTTAAACACTGTTGCTTCACATTTAAATGACCAAGAACATAGTCTTACATCGATCGAGTAATCTACATCTCAGTGTCAAAGAGACGGATGGTCACTTCAGAAAACCATCCTAAGACTTGATTAAACTGCAGGAAAATGAAAAGGACGGAATGAATGTTTAACCTGACTTACCAAATAAGAGCACCTAATTCACATATGATGGCAATGACCGTGAGAAGCTGAACATGAATCTCTCTGGTAAAAGTACATCCAGATGCTATATTGACTGAAATTACATAAAAATATTTCATGTTCAATATCTTTCTTACTTATGAGAAGGTAAGTCAACGTAAGGGAGTTTGGATACAAAATCACTTCGTTTATAAAACTATTTCAAGTGCTTTACAAGTAGAACCAAATAAGTTTTACGTTTTGTTCTAAGGTTAAAAGCATAAGCACTAATGGCTGTGTTTCTTGGCTTGTTAATTTATGTGAAAAATGAGTGTATTTTGAGTGAAAAATTGTAAAACATATCCAAAATTTCCCAAAAATCCGAACAAAAAATTCCCTACACTCTTCAGTTATCTAGAAAGCTTTAGGAACAAGAGGTATCGAAAATTAAAAGCCAAATTCTCCATAAAATTTCGAAACCAAGTCAAGCCGTGAATATATTTTAACCAAAAACTTCGTTGGCAAGTTGAATGTTCATGTTTTCATTTTATAACTTTGCACATGGTTTCTGTTTTTAGATATAGAAGAAAAATGTTATTCATGTTCTCTAGTTCATCTCAATGTCCGCCGGTTGCCCAAAATGTCACCGGAAGTAGTCTTTTCTGGCAACTACAAACATATGAAATTCATTTCAAAATACATATTTTAGACACGATTGACTGAAATTTTTGAAAAACATTCAACATGAAAGTTGTAGAACGTGCCACTGTGGTTTCGCCCTAAACATCTTGGCCGCGTGTAGTGGATGGAGAACATCCACGCATCGCACGCGCCACATCGTTTTTAAAAACTATCCATGACCGAAGGTTTCTGATTTTAGGCTTTTAGTCCAAATTTCAAAGTTTTTTAGTTAGTATATGATTTATTATTATATATATTTTTTGAAAACCAAAGTTCTATCACTTGTTTTCTTGAAAAGTTTAGAAATTGTTTTGATGCTTACATTTTAGCACTATTATTCATATTGTTTTTGTACATAAATATAAAATAAAAATTATTCACCATGATGTCTAGTACATCGAAGTTCCAGCTGATGAACATGAATATTCACCAAAACTACATTTTTCATGCAACCAATACCCATAGTCCAAAATTTGTACCTTATTATATAAAATTTATGGATTGTCTTATCAACATGTTCGATTGTACTTTATATTTAAATAAATGGTACTAACGTTTCTGCTATTAATGTTAATTATAATAATGTTGTTATTACGAGTCTGAGGCCCAAAAACAATGCAACATTCGCCTGCTATAAACTGCATTCAGTTAAGAATCAACCCCTCAATATAATAGTATTATCCTAAAACCCCAACATAATTTCACTCCATGCAAATAGGTCCTTTCATGCCTCACTATCAAAACGACACCGTTGCTTGGCTCCCCTAAATCCAATCTTCATTCCCTAAGCCTCTACAAACAAAAAATCCTACGTTTCGAGCAGATCTGAAGAATTCAAAGGATGTCTTCGACGCTGCTGGAGGTGACTCGTGCATCGCACGAGGAAGTTGAGCGACTGGAGCGGATCATTGTCAAGGATCTCCAAACCGAGCCGCCGACGAACAAGGAACGTCTCTACCAGAGTCACCGCGTTCGCAACATGATTGAGCAAATCACTTCAACCACACACAAGCTCGTAAAACTATTTTTTTGAAGCTTAGTTTTTTATTTTTGTACCTTTTTTTAGCTTCAGATATTTATTTTGATGATTGATTTACGGTGAATGTTAGTTTTTTGACATGTAGATTGAAATTTACGAGGACAATGACAATGCTAGGAAGGATGAGATTGCGGCGCTCGGTGGACAGAGTTCCACGGGAGCCAATGTCAATGTTTTCAGCGCATTTTATGATAGACTGAAAGAAGTGTGAAATTCTGTGCTTTCTTACTATTGTTTTTTTTTTTAAACGAAACAACTGTTCTCTATTTCTTGATATTGATGATGTCTATTGGTGGAATGCAGATTCGTGAGTACCACAGAAGGCATCCTGCTGCTCGATATGTTGACACCACTGATGAATTTGAACAGCTTCTTAAAGAGGAGCCGGTTATTGAGTTCACTGGAGAGGTTATTACTTTCTTTCTGTTACATTCAGATGAAATGCAGTAGCACATGATAATAGCGGGATTCTTCTGATACAGTTCAAATTTCTCTTATTTTTGGATTAATTTATCTTCGAAGTTTGCAGATTTGCTTTTATGCCATTGTTGATAAAAATTTGGATTTTTTCAGGAAGCCTCTGGTAGATACCTCGATTTGCATGAATTATACAATGACTATATCAACTCTAAATTTGGGAAGCAAATCGATTATTCTGTTTATCTCGACTTATTTTCGCAACCAGAGAACATATCCTGCAAGTTGAAGCTCACCAGGTAGATCTACCATTTACTACTTTGCTCCATAAGAAATGCAGTTTATACTCTACTTTATCATATCTTCCACTTTTATTTCTGAAAGAATTGTTAGGGCCATTTTGTCCTCAAAGTTTGTTTTACCTTCAGAAATGAAAACCTCATGGAAACTCATCTGAGAATTCTTATTATCTGTTCTGCTCCTCTTTCGTTCTCGAGCTAAGAATTGCATGCCATCCACTCTAAACCTGTTGTATTTCTCGTTGTTTTTAACAGGCAGTATAAAGAGTACATGGAAAAACTCCTGGAATATCTTATATACTTTTTCGAGCGTACTGAACCTTTACAAGATCTTGAAAGGATTTTTTCTAAGGTTTGTTGCTACACCTACTATGATCCACCTTTTCGCTTTGGTCCTTTCTATTGTTATGTTCTACTTTGGCTTTTTGTTTCCCTGCTTTCCAGTTCAAAATTGATCTAACGAGCACACCAAAATTAGTTGTTACACTATTCTATTTTGATGGACTGTTAAGTATTATTTTATTGACTTTTACTAAAGGGAAAAAAATCCTCCTACTGATTGGTATACATATTGACTTATTTCAGCTTGAGTTCTTATTAGTTTCTATATCTGGCAGGTAGTTTCTGATTTTGAAGAGCAATGGAGTAATGGTCAGGTTGAAGGATGGGAGAATGAGGGCCAGAAAAATGCTGCCATTCCGGAACAGAATCAAATTATTGATCTTGATTATTACGGCACTGTCGAGGAGCTCATGATAGTAGGACCGGAGAAGTTGAAGGAGGTACTAATGGAAGTGTTGGAAGAACTTTTTCAATTTAAGTATTTGCTTTGGAAGTGAAACATTATTTTCACATGAAAAAGCTAATTTTTTGGAAAAGATTTAGATTAACCAGTTGCATATTTGTTATGCTGATGATTTTTTTTCAATGAGTAGCTCCTTGTAATGCTTTCAACAATGAGTAAAAAGCAAATAAGCTTGTCTAACTGATAGTGATGCAGCATATCTGATTCAATGTGATTTAAATCCATTTCTCATTTTCCACTTTCTAGTTTCTAGAGTTTGTGAAAGTCGAAATCCTGTTATGGTTGTATTATTGACTGATACCCTATTTTGTAGGCATTGGCCGCCCTTGGATTGAAAACAGGAGGCACTGTTCGACAGCGTGCAGAAAGGATTTTTCTTACGAAGGTGAGAATACACTCTCTGATGCATAATGTGAATGGACTTGTGCATGTGTACCATTGTACATATGTATAGGTGAGGAAGCTATGGTTGGATGGCTATGAATCTTTTTCTTTCAGATCCAAGTTTTTGCATGCATTATTTTTAGAGGATCTGTACTTTACTTGATCCAAAAAAGTCTCATCTTAGGGCATCATGATTAAACAAACTGTGCTATACTTCAATTACCTCATGAAGTAGAAGTTACGGGTTACCTATAGGCTATAACTTTGGCACCTGGTGCTGAAATTTATCTGTCTTTGATCTTGTTGATTTTTTTCTGCTCCAGCATACACCCCTTGAGAAGTTGGATAGAAAACATTTTGCTAAGGGCTCGCTTGGACCAGATAGAAATGGTGGAGTTGTTGCCCTGGGGCCAAATGAGGATGCTAAAGAGATTTCCTTGATGGAAGCCAAATTGAAAAAGTTATGTGACCTGTTGCATGAGGTAAGCTTATAATGTCTCTCACTTTTTTAATTCTCTCACCCTTCTCCATTTGCTTTCTGATTTTCCCTTTAGTGTTGGTTCTGCACCCCTCTTTCTCATGGTTGTGATAATTTTACCCTGTTCTTCCACCTTTTTGTGCTTTAAATTTTATATGACTCGGAGATTGCATAAATGAAGTGTTTCTGAAATGGTGACTTAATTTAATTTCTGTTATTTGATTTTTGCAGACCATTGTGCGAACAAAAGAAAACGTCGAGAAGAAACATGCCTTGACATATGATGAAATTGTACAAGAACGTGAAGAGGTACTGCTATTCATGCTCTGCTAACTCGGATAATACTGATATGAGACTTTAAAAGGATGGGTGAAGTGTTAAACGTAAATAAAAAAAACAACTCACCCCAAGAGTATTAGTGCGATTATTTTGTGTTTATTTGTGAATGTAATTTTTTTTATTGGATTATACCATCAGGATGAGGTGCAACCTGAATCTGAAAGTGATGATGAGGATCAGCAGATCTACAATCCCCTAAAATTGCCCATGGGTTGGGACGGAAAGCCTATTCCATACTGGTTATATAAGCTTCATGGGCTTGGTCAGGTAAATAACCTTCTACTCATGTTGGAATTTGACGAATCTGTTGTATTTTCCTCTTGCTGTGGTTTTCCGGTGGTCTGTCGTGAAGCTTCTCTATTACTTTCTGTTAAAAGATGTCAGTATACTAAAAGAGTGCTCGAAAAATTTAGCTACTTTAGAATATTTGAGCAATGGGTACCATACCCTTCCCCCTCAGTGCAGTTAGGAGATGGAAAAGAGGGCAGGGAAAAACAGAAGGAAAATAGATGAAGAATGGTCACAAACAGAGGTACCAAGTAAAAAAAGAATATGTGGGAAAGGCGGAATGCTATAAAATAATGTCCTTGTGGAACCAAGAAAGCAAAAGAAAGTAATGGACGAAGAACAATTGTAGTTAATGTAATGCTAACCTCTTTCTAAATATCCCTTGTTACTGAGTCTTGTTTCCTTTGAGAGTGAGGGATATTGGTGGTTTGATAATAAGTTGGTTTTACTAACTTAGGCTGAAGAGTGAGACTTGTCGGTCATGGTTATTTTTCTCCTGTTGGATGGTCTTAATGGTGATTGCCCTTCATGTTTGTATTTTGAGCTGTCTGGTACTGTGTTTGGCTTTCTGAACATATTAATTTTTGTTGATGAGTTATTGCACGTTAACAGGAGTTCAAATGTGAAATATGTGGGAACCAAAGTTATTGGGGCCGTAGGGCTTACGAGCGCCATTTCAAGGAATGGAGACACCAACATGGAATGCGATGTCTTGGTATTCCAAATACGAAGAATTTTAACGAAATAACATCCATTGAGGTACGCTTTCTAGCATGCAATTTTGGATTTATATCAGCCTCATCTCTTTGTTGACTATTTTCCTGGTTGATGTTGCCACCATTGCTATCCTCATTTGTAGGAACAATGATCCTTGTAATCTGATAACTAGGCATGTCGAAAAACACATATTTTAATGATTGATCACTGTCAAAAATAATGTTGTATAATACTTTCTCTGGTACGTATGGGTAAACAATGTTGATTCATTCACATAGGAAGCGAAACAACTTTGGGAAAAAATCCAAGAAAAGCAAGGTGTAAATAAGTGGCGGCCTGAGCTGGAAGAAGAATATGAAGACAAGGAGGGTAACATTTATAACAAGAAGACATACACCGATCTACAACGTCAGGGTTTGATATAAGGGAGACAATCCGATCCAGCCAATGCCTTTTTTTCTTGGATTCACGGTACGTCTGTCAGGCAAGAATCATCCATACTCGTTCTTTGGTAAAGCTGAAATTGCATATCGAGTTGATCTTCCTGACACGGGATTAATGTTAAAATTATTCTGAAGCAATGGGAAGCGTACGCAATATTCTGACATGGAATTCAATATAACCTATTTGTAATGATATCATGTTAGTAGGATCTACTGGTTCGTGGGTAGAAATTGTTTTGACTTGAATGCTGGTAGTTTGGCTGTTCAAAGGAGATGTTTGGTCGAGTTTTCAGCTTGATTTTATTTAGCAGTGAGACAATTTTGTACTTTTTTTTTTGTTTACCTTTCTAAATCCTTTTTTTTATATTAGAATTAGACATAGATATAATTTAAATAAAATAACGTTGTATAATTATTGATGACATTACAAATAAAATATATTTGACTATTTAACTATCGAGTTTCTCACCGCATAATGTCCAAGATTTTGGCCACCCCAAGAACGTTGGGTTCCTCCATAGAAATGGGACAACGTAACATTTATTAAGTTACATAAATTTTATTTATTTAACTATCGAACAAACTATATATATACATATCTAATCTACATGAGATTATTCAAGTAACAAAGAAACAAACCCGTCTACCAACTAATAGGTTCATGCATCCATCTTATACTATTAAGTAAATCCTACCTAAGCTTCAATTTATCATTGCATAGACCTAAATTTACTGCTTGGGACGCTTCTTTTTCCCCTCACAACATCTAAAGGTTTTCCACACCTTCATTCTTGTTCTTGCTCCTTGTCACTGTTTCTCGGAGGCTCCTATTTATTCGGTCTTCGCGAATCTTCCACGAATTCTTGGCTGGCTGTCAGCCAACGCTTTCCTGCAAGCATACTGAAACAAAACATATAATAAGTTTCGCAAGTGTGTAGTTTTCAAAACCCCATTTTGGGGATAAGCTGATTGTTTTGGACTGACCTTGATTTTCCTGCCAAAGTTTCGCTTGGACTTCTTGCTCCGGTACCTGGAAAGTTTCTCCTTGCGTTCTTCAGAAGTGTAACAACTCGTAATAGTTGGCATGCCCAATGGGGATTGTACGAGGTTTACATCACCGTTACCAAGAGTCTGTCATAAAAACTGAGAATCAATGAACCGTGCCCCATCCTGTCGAAGAGGCACAACATCTAAACCTTTCTTAGTTTGCCGACTATCATAGAACCGTTACATGCATATGGACTTGAATCATGAGAACAATTAGAGGAGAAATACTATCATTTTTGTGTTTCACATGTTTGGGAAAATAGGTACAACCACTGCCTCTTGAGATTCGATTAACTTTACAGAATGGGTGCCCACTGCATACTATTTTGACATATGCAATTGTTTTTTTTAAAAATAACAAACTTAAGTTGCTAACAGAGTTGATACATAATCGTATAAGGGCATTCAGACTTCTTCCATAATCTGATATGAGACAAGATAAGACTGAGTTTCCAGCTTATATTAGTCTAAACATGGAGCCACATTTCTTGGGCTCTTTATCCTTTCTTATGGTTAGCAAAAGATTCAATTTGGACACAAATCAATCTTATCGTTCAGCGAAAGAATGGAATCATTTCTATGCATGAGTAGCTTGTAAAGAAGATAAACAAGAAAGTAAGTGATTTTGAACCTTTATGTCTCCATCACTATAAGCTCTTCGCATCCGATAAACATCTCCAAAGTCCATAACAGGAAGATCAAGGAAATTTGGCCTCAATGAAGCCTCGTGTACATACTCCATTGAACTCAGGCAGCTAGAACTAACACTTTTCTGGAACGAACCCTCGACGATGGAGATTCCATCTGTCTTCACAGCAGGAATTTCGATACTTAGGACATCAGATAGAGGCGTTTCATTCCCTTCTTTGGCTAAAATATCCTTCTTGCATTCGTAAAAAACATCACTGAGAAGCTGACCGCTCTTGATAGATGATTCGATATCCGACACAGTCAATGGTTGTGGGGATATGATGTTTTCACCACAAGAAATCATTGAAATGGCAGCTGTCATCGGATCGATTCCCAGAATTGGTTCTTCAATTACTGGTTCAGGGGCCTTGAAGAGATCTCCTTCCCCTCCCAGGTTGTAATCGGATATAGTGGAGGTCTGAATGAGACTACTTGTTATGCCCTATATTAAATTAAAAGACAAGAAATTGTTAGTGATGTAAAAATCAACTGGCGAGATGCATTAAAAAAGTTAACGGCCTCTATATACCGTCACCTATTCATGATTTTAGACATAGTCAAGAAGCATAAACAAAATAAATATAGGTCACCAGACATTGTCACCTTTTTCGATTTGGGAACTAAAACCTTATAAAACCAATACCAATGTCCAAATATTCAAAAAAGCGTGCATTTGTCATTCCCCTGGTTTTCAATTTGTCAACTCTCACAATGTTCTAAAAGCAAGGATGCTAAAGCTATATGGTCGATAAATTCTCCATTGCACTCCATCTTACGACATCATCCAGCAGTGGTGTACCACCCGATCTGTGGCGTGGCCAGTCCTCAGCCCTCGCACTTACCATTGCCATCTCTTTCAAGAGGTGTAAAACAGGTTCTCAAACTCCATACTGGCAGAGCCAAAAGTAAGGAACAAGGGGGGCTAATATGAATCAAAATTTTTTTATATGATTTAGGGGAACAAAATTGTAAATATTGGTATGCATAGGAAAATATAAGAGGGATAGGACAACCATCCATCTCATCCCACCCCCACCCCTCCTCTCCTCACTGCCGGCAAGGCCGCAACCAATGAAGTGATAGCTACAAGAATGCAACAAACATGAGTATTCTACCCTTTTCCTAGAAATCCCTACAATCTCAACTCCCAAGCAAATGAAGAGCGCAAGGAAGGGTAAAATAACCCGATTTAAGGTAAACAACAAAGCTACTCCAACGAATGGAAATCCATCAAGAAAATGGAAAACAATTAATAGAATAACAACCTCTAAAGGGTAGCTGAGCTTAGCTTAGCTTATCTATACCTTTTTCCCAACTTTTTCCATCTTGAATCAGCTCAAGTGGGATGAAAAGTGAATTCCCAGCACATTACAAGATCAAAATAAACAAAAAGGAACTGTGCAAAATAAAAAGATTAGTCATCCCCTCTTTTGTCTTTTTTGAATGAAAGAAGAATGGGGCAGTGAGTGAATGACACGGAACTAATGATTATGATATTATTTCCACATTTTCTTTCTTCTTCTTTTATTTCCCTCTCCCATAAATAGATCCCAGCACTTAAAAAGAAGAACTGAAATCACTTTCCGTTTATGCTGCTTTAATCCCCATTAAATAAATATGTTTTAAACAAAAATCCAAGCAGTGAAACGTCACTAATAACCCACCAAAATATTGGATCTTAAACTGGAAAATCTTGTAAATTCCATTAACATTCACCAAAAGACAGATGATTAGTTAAAACCCACCTCAAGAAAATCCAATGAAGATGAAAAAAAAAACTCCAAATAAAAAATGTGTAGACAGTCACGCAAATGAAAAGAACCCCTCAAAACTTAATCATTCTAATTTCGAAAAGAAGATTAATGTAGGCCAAGAAAAGAAGAAACAAGGAGATTACTTACCAATGAAGCATTGGTTTTGTGTGAGCAGCAAAACTCATCAAACTGCTGAACTTCTTGAGCGAAGTTCTGAAAGTAAGGGAACAAAAGCTCAGTATCCGCATACATTTATCTCACTTTTTCTTTGAAATTTCTCCCCTTTTGAGGATTTACAGAAATATCAGAGAAGCCGAATGTAAATATTTTAGATAGAAAGAGAAAAACTTTAATGGTGGAAAGGCCTATTTATAGGGCATCAAACAGAGCTAGAGGGAAAAGGAAAAACAAAGTAGCAGCACAAGCTGTGATTGAACTGTTTGCCTGAGAGAGAGGAGAGAAAAGGAATCGGATTTTGTGGATTCCTTGGTGTCTTAATTTCTAACAGTAAATTAAATCAGAAAAATAAAAAAGAGTTAAAAAATTTCTTAACAATAAAAAACATACAATTTAATTTAGTTTAATTTAATCATATTGTATTTTATAAGAATATAAGTATTTTTTTAAGCGGGAGTGATTATATTATAATTCTATTTGGATTCTAGAAATACATCTCAAATTCGAGATTTTGATATCAGATTAACTATGAGTGATCAACGATTATAAGTAATTTCAATTAACTATTTTTGCATAAAAATAACAACGTTTACTATTTTGGTTAAAAAAAAAAATCCAATTCAAGAAATAAGTGTTGCTGTGGTCTGAAATAAGTGTTTGATCGAGATATTATTCTAATTTGGTTTCGGTCCTATTTACTAATGAAGCCTAATTTTTTTACAAAATTTATCTTATTTTGGTACCAAAAATAACAACAGCACAATAACAATAATAATAAATAGTTTATAGGTATGGTCTTAATGGTGACGACATGAGCAAAAATGAAATATAATTTAATAAACACAATTCCTCAATTTAAGGTGGCCTTTTATTTTCTTGACTTTTCTCGTAGTGTGTGTGAGTTTAGACATATAATTATGACTTGGTGCTATGTCCAAATAACCTCCCCATCTATTGTATTTATGTTAGTAGGTTGTGCATATGTAAGATAATTATTAGAATTCATACAAGTCAAATGATAAAATATATTGTAGTATTTTTTTCAACTATTATTTTAACTATTAAATATAAATATTATGTTCTCATGCTAAAAAAAACTATTAAAAATATTATCGTACATAATTTAAACTTATTGTGTTTCACAAGAATATCAAAGACTTGTTACTAGAAAAATATATAAAATGATATTATTGTATAAATGGACTATATAACATTGAATGAAAACATAAATACCAATTGCGCAACAATCAAATTCTTAATCGTTTGTATTATTGTTTGATGATGTTCTCACGTACATTAAAAGACAACTGAAAAACTAAATGATTCACCAAATAAATTTTCATTGATACATATTTGGGGTGGGGTGGGGTGGGGTGGGGTGGGGGGGGGGG
>NW_027360397.1:17064-19780 GCF_012295235.1 Primulina huaijiensis
AAGTGAGCCTGCATGATATTCAAGAAAAATGCATGGTGCTGAATGAAACCTTCCAAGTGGTAGTTATCATTGAAAAGTTGCATCCGGTTGGGATGATTTCAAGAATTATCCGAAGCACAAATGAAAAGAAGAACTCTTTCCTACCAATACTTGCGAGTTTGGGATGTATTGCTAAGGTAGTAGTACCTACTCCCAAAACAATAGCGCTTATCATTTTCTTGTACACGAATCTCGAATATTAGATATTCACAAGAATACGATAATAGAATCAAAAAATATTTCGTTATTTGAACATGTGTTTCCATGAAAATCTAAGTGAGCTTGCATGATATTCAAGAAAAATGCATGGTGCTGAATGAAACCTTCCAAGTGGTAGTTATCATTGAAAAGTTGCATCCGGTTGGGATGATTTCAAGAATTATCCGAAGCACAAATGAAAAGAAGAACTCTTTCCTACCAATACTTGCGAGTGTGGGATGTATTGCTAAGGTAGTAGTACCCACTCCCAAAACAGTAGCGCTTATCGTTTTCTTGTACATGAATCTCAAATATTAGATATTCACAAGAATACGATAATAGAATCAAAAAATGTTTCGTTATTTGAACATGTGTTTCCATGAAAATCTAAGGAAGAATCAAGTTTATCCAAAAGATTATATGAGACAACTGAAAAAGAAAATGAGGTTAACCATGAGGTTGAACCTAGACGTAGTAAGAGAGCTAGGACATAGAAATATTTTGGTCCGGATTTTATCACTTTCATAATGGAAAGTGAATCTTGAAGCTTCAAGGAAGCTGTGAATTCATCTGAGGGACCTCAATAGGAAGAGACTATCAATTCCAAAATGGAATCCATTTTACAAAACCATAAAGGGAAATTAATGGATCTTCTTCGGGGAAGCAAACACTAGGTTTTAAATAGATTTTGAAACGGAAAATGAAATCAGATGGAACCATAGATAAGTATAAAGCTAGATTGATAATGAAAGGTTATCATCAACGTGAAAGACTTGATTACTTTGATATTTATTATCCTATAACGAGAATAACTTCTGTTCATGTGATACTTGAGATTGCCGTCTTACGGAATCTTGAAGTATATCAAAATGAATGTAAAGACAGCTTTTCTAAATGGAGATTTAGAAGAGAAAATTTACATAGAAAAAAATGAGTGATTTTTTGCGCTTGGCAAGCAAATAAGGCTTGTAAACTGATGAAGTCTCTATATGGCTTAAAACAATCAGCAAAGTAATGACACGAAAAAATTGATAAAGCCATGATAGAAAGTGGATTTAAATTCAATTAATACAATAAACGTATGTATGTAAAGTACAATGAAAATTACTATGTTATTTTATGTCTTTACATAGATGACATACTTATCATTGGTATCAACGATAAGATGATTAAATCTATCAATAAGTTGTCAAACTAAAAATTTGACATGAAAGATTTGAGCTTAACCGATGCGATCCTTGAAATTAAAATTTATAGAACATCAGAAGAACAAGTTACAATTCAATCACATTACGTGGACAAAATCCTTGAGATATTCAATAAAGATGACTCTGCATGGGCTAGAACTTCGATGGTACAAGTCAACATCTATCAAATAATCGAGGTGAGAGTATCTCTCAATTACAATACTCTAGAGTCATTGGAAGTCTGATGTACTTAATGAGTTGTACAAGATTAGATATAACTTATGCAGTAAGCAAATTGAAAAGATTCACGAGTAATCTTGGAGTTGAACACTGGAAAGAAATTATCATATTGCTAAGGTACTTAAGGTACACTCATGACCATGGACTGCACTATACAAGATATCTCGCTATTATCGAAGGATACAGTAATGCAAATTGGATATATGATATGAAAGACTCAAAATTTACAAGTAAATTTTTATTAACTATAGAAGGTGGAAAAATTGCATGAAAACCTTGTAAACAAACTGTAATAGTCAGATCCAAAATGGAATATGAGTTTATAGCTCTTGACAAATGTATTGAAGAGGCTGAATGGTTGCATCAACTCTTAGAAGATGTTCCTGGATGAGAAAAACTTGTGCTGATCGTAAGTATACATTGTCATAGCCAATATGCGATTGAAAGGGCACAAAATAATATGTATAATGATAAATCTAGGCATACTCAACTGAAGTTATCTCAGTTGACTACAAAAAGTCCAAGGATAACATAGCGGATCCACTAATCTATTGATTAAACATAAAGTTAGTTGCGAAATCGTGAAGGAAAATGTGTCTTAAGCCTATAGAATAAATTGGTGCGAAGGAAAACCCAACCTAAGTTGACTGGGTATCCCAAGAACTAGACTCAATTAAGACAACTTAATCGCATTGATTTGGTGGATCGCTGGGGAAGATAACCTTAGTCCATTCCTATTATGAAACAATAAATGTCGATGATAAGTATACGGTTTTTAATTATTTCGATGATAAACAATAAACAATCACTCATGTGAGAGACTTGACCTTATCGCAGAACCAGACGTATGTTCATGACAAAAAACGAACACAATAATGAGAACAAAATTGTATTAGAGAAATTTATTTGTGAATTATATTTTGATTTACATAAACAACATAACAGTTCAAGGACATCATGTCTGCTGATCAGCTAGTAAAACAAATATATTTCATATGGGATGGTTAAAAGGATAACACCTACCTATCCTATGCAGGATTCAACTGTAGAAC
>NW_027360398.1:0-948 GCF_012295235.1 Primulina huaijiensis
ATTTGGCAGCATTTTCGAGAAGCTTTTCTGAAACAGTATTATCCAACCGAGGTGAGACTGCAGAAACTGAGTGAGTTTGAAAATTTCATTCAAGCTCCGGATATATCAGTTGTGGAATACACCTCCCAGTTCAATGTCCTTGGATCATATGCTCCGGCAATCATGACGGACGAAGTTTTGAAATTGCACTGCTTTAAGAAGGGGTTGACTAGCAGGATCCAATCAGCTCTAGCAGTCTACCAACCTGCCAACTTTTCAAACCTGATGGGTGCGGCTATCCGAGCCGAAGCTGACATTCGTCGAAGAGAAGAGAAAAACAAGAACAAGCGACCCCTTAACAGCCAGCCTTCTCAAGAGAGACCAATGTTCAAGAGGCCCAATCAGTCAGGTGGACCTCCCTCAGGGCAATCCCCCGCCACTAACTATCAGGGACTCAAGCCATGCCCAACATGTGGCTTCAGACACGCCGAGGAATGCCGAAGGGCCAGCGGTGTATGCTTTGGATGTGGAAAATTGGGGCATAGAATTGCAGAGTGTCCTACCGCTGCCAACCGACCAGCAGGGCCGAACAGAGGAACTGGGCCAAATGCGGGAGCAGGTCCTAGTAAACCAAAGGAGGAAAAACCTAACACCAGGGTCTTTGCCATGACTCAGGAGGAGGCAGACGACGCCAATGAAGTCGTGTCAGGTACCATACTTATTCAGCAAGTGCCTGCTTATGCATTATTTGACTGTGGTGCTACACATTCCTTTATGTCTAAGAGATTTGCTAAGAAGTCAGGATGTAAGCCCGAGAAACTAAATGAGCCCTTTCGAATAGCTACACCTGCAAGTAGGGCCATTGAAACTCACGAAATTTATAAAGGTTGTAAAATCAGTATCAGTAATCAGACTTTTAGCGCTGACTTGATATAGTTGATCATGGTCGATTTCGACATCATCTTAGGG